>NC_083243.1:174654906-174954906 GCF_032191835.1 Heteronotia binoei | reverse complement strand
ATCTCGTATGTAGGAGAGGAGTCATAGCTACATTGCCACTCGTAAAGTGAGGTACCATACTTGCATTGTGACTTGTGCCCTGGGGAGGACTCGTGTGCATATTGTGACTCACGGATAGGAGAGAATTCATACTCGTATAGTGACTCATAAGTAGGAGAGCATTCGTAGCTACAGTGTGAATCATATATGGGAGAACACTCACATGTTTTTTGTGTCTCATATGCAGCACATGAATCATAATCTGCCTCATTTTTCGTTGTGCATGCTGAAGGAGATGGGCATCTGCAAGGTGACTCATAAGCAGGATATGAGGGGCATCCATATTGTGATCCATATATGGAAGATGAAAGATAGGCATAAGGCGCTTCGTTCTTCTCCATGTCATATCCCCCACATTGGTTGTTCCACCTTTCATAGGGCTCGTATCCCTCCAGAGTCTCATCATCTTCTTCATCAGGCGAGTCACAATCGGGCTCCAACTCACATGCATCCTCCTCCTTATATTCCGGTGCTGACTCATACTCTACCTCTTTCTCACTGGCTGCTTCTTCCAGGTTGTTGTTTTCTTGCTCTCCTATAGCCACAAAAAGCAATAATGATGATTTTTTAAAAAAAAAAAAAAAAAGAAAACACCCAGCAACTCATGTTACATCTGCATCCCTAATGATTTCACCACTGGAAAAGCACCACAGGTTTTTAAAAGGTCCTCATAACTAACCTGCACAATTCCCCTAGGGCTGGCATGAAGGATCAGCATAGTGTGACATCTGCTGAGGACCTTAGCAAACCAAAGTCACTTGGACCCATTGGCTTTCACCAGGAATAGAGATCACCCCCAGAGACCCCTGCCATGTCACAGAAGCCTTTGGAGCGATCGCCCATTTCATACTGAAAGAGGCCAGTATGGTGCAGAATTCAGCTGCTTGGTGCTCCATTTAGCCCTGCCATTTCTGATGGGGCTTGAAGAGACTGTGGAAGAGCCTTGCCCTACTTTCCCATCCAAGATAATATGCATATATATGCACAATGGAATGGCACCAGATCGCCTCAAAACCTATACCCTGTAACTAGGAGGTATTAATCAATTCCTTCACTTGATTGAATAAACATGCGGCCCATGGAGGGCTCCAATCAGGCCCTCCAGCAACTGGCTGTCATCTGCTTCATTTTCCCTTGCCTGCTTTTTTCGGTCGCCATTTTGTGTTTCTCCCCTGACAGGCCAGAGCAGCAAAACAGCCTTTCCCTCTCCCCCCTCCCTTTTCCCAAAGGGAGGAGGAGGGAGGAACAGCCTCAGCCAATGAGGGAGCTTGGCTCTATAGCTTTGCTGGGTGATTAAGTTTGCCAGGCTCAATTAATCACTCTGCAGAGCTACTGAGACAAGCCTCTCTTCCTTCTAATAAATGGCTGAGGCTCCTCCCCCTCCTCCTGCCCTGGGGAAGGAAAGAAAGAGCCAGAACTTCCTTTGTGTAGCCCCCCCCCCCCACCATCAGGAGAGCTACAAAGAATACTTTTAAGACTAGCAATGTTTTAGTGGAGGTATGAGCTTTTTGCCTTGCTACAGAGAGAGAGTTTTGTTGGGCTTGTAACTGGGTTCCCCTCCTCTTTTTCACTGTACTCATGCCCTCCAGTCTTTCTCAATAGGAAAACATGTGAACTCTTTAGAAGAGAAATATCAGCTTTAGGCTGAGAGTGTGTTCCACCCCAGGTTTACCCAGCAAATTTTCCTTATTTTTTTTCTTTCACATTTTCCATTGATTGGGGTCTTGAATTTAGACTTCCCAGATAGTAGGCTGACACTGACCACTGTACATGGCTGTCTCTCTGTTCTTGTAGTTGTTGTGTTGTTGTTTTTTTTTTGGGGGGGGGTTAGTTGTAGTCATTTTTCTGGGGAAAATTATAGTTTTGTAGACAAGCACATAACCCTCAGTCTGTACCATGGTGCCTTCACATGTTCTTGACTAGTACTTGAAGCAACGTCTGTACAAAAGCTCACAATGCCCAGCTGCTTCATGTTCCTCTGGGTCTTAGGCTCAAAGCCTTGACCATGAGACGTCTGTAATGAATGTCAATGAATCAAAAGTAGGTTTGCAGCTTACAGATGTGCACACCTGAACAGCACATATTCAAGACTGGTAGAGCACAGACATTGTCTTCAGTTTTTGATGCAAGAATTCATAGCAAGAGGTGACATTTATCAGAGACTGTAAAACAAAATACTGCAAGCGGGCTAATATTTTAAGCATGTTTTATTTTAAGCAATATATATATATATATATATATATATATATATATATATATATATATATATATATATATATATATATATATTGCTTAAAATAAAACATGCTTAAAATATTAGCCCGCTTGCAGTATTTTATAAATCTTAAATGTGTGTCTGTGTCCTTTATGAAGTTTATATGTCCACTACTTGGCATTATATTTTATGATACTCATGGCTCGGCCCAACAAGGTCTCATTTATGTCAAATCCGGCCCTCATAACAAATGAGTTCGACACCCCTGCTCTAGGGTTATTAAATAATGGACTCCAGGATGGTAAAGGGTTGGGCTGTTTCCATCCTTTGAGCACATGCTTATGGAAGTGGAAATTCTTATATAATGATTTTGTATCCTGACTTTATTCTCAATCAACTATGAAAATTTTAAAAAATGAAAGTGGAAATTCTAATTTACTTTAATAGTTGTGGCTACAGAGCCAAGGGGTGATAGTTACTGAGGTCTGGTCACAAAGATATGTTCTGTGCATGAAGCTAAATGGAGCTATATATGGTTCACACTATTGTCATTTGCTCTGACATCATTCCCAGTTCCATAGGTCTTATTTTGGCCTCAAATCATTGCTCCTCACCACAAGCTTCAGCAGATTGCAGCTCAATGTCATCCTTAACTTCCACTTGTTCAGCATCCTTTTCTGGAGTCCTGGGAAATTAAGTGATTGGGGTTACCCAACAAAAGACAGAGAGACACAAAAGGCTCTTTTTCTCCACATCCCACAGAACTTGCAAATGGTTATTTGTTTTTCAGACAGTATCAGCAACTTCTCCTTGGCCTCTCTGGAAGAATTCCAGGCTCTGCTTAACAGATTTTTCACTCTCACACACAAATCTATGACAATCATTCTTAAGAATCTGACCTAAGTCTTTATTTGCTATATTTCTAGCATAAGGCAAATTAAGGAGCATCCCAATCCTTCTGATTTAACCTCTGTGTTCAGAAGCACTGTACCTCTGTGTGCAGTGGACCCTGCAGTGAGACAAAAGCAGGAATAGGTCCTTTGTGCTTGGCTTATGGGTTTCCCAGAAAGGGCTGGTTGGTAGCTGCAGGGAATAAGATGCTGGACTAGACCTTTGGTCTGATCCAGTAGGGCTCTTCTTAAGTTCTGTTTCTAAATTGATTATGAGGCCTTAATGAGATGTTCCAGGGATGTAAAGTTGCTACTAATGAGTGTTCATCCTAGATTTTCCTGGTGATGTCTAGTAGAAGACAACGTGATATCAGCGCAAGCAGCAGTCAATGAAGGGAAGTAGGAGAAGGGTCACTGTGAGTGCAGTGATGCCTTGACTTGCCATGCATTATTCTTTTCTAGTTTGGATCTCAGATATCATTTTTGCTCCCTAGAAGGATGTATCTAGTTACCTTGTGGCTTCAGACTTGCATTCCTCTTGGAATGCAGATGCCAGTTGCTTGGAGAAGGTCATACTTTGCTTTGTAAGAGGGTCACTGCTGGTAGGGAAACACTGGAACTACCTTGAGTGTGTTATGAACATGCAACTCTCTGGCTTGAGTTACAGTATCAGGAGAGTTAGAAATGCAGGCTGTAAATTCACTGGGGATATTGGAAGCATACCTAGGATTCATATCTATTGACCAGCAAATGTTTGCTTGACCTACTGGGTCATCTTCCAGCCCAAACCCGCTCCTTCTGTCAATGTTGAAAAACAACTAACTCTCCTTGCTGTTTGAGAAAGCTGAGGTTTAATTCCCACCTTACCTTCTGTTTAGGAGATGTTTTAAATTGAAGACTTTGGGGTCAAGGGTGAAGAAACATAGTGATCTTTTGGGGCCAAATGTTATTGAAACACCTATAGAAAAAGATAAATTTGTTGCTATGAGGCAGAGAAATAACGAGGTCCACATAGACTTACTGGTTTGAAGCGAGGTTTACTTTATGGTACCATAAGCAGAACCCAGTCGGGCATGGGCCCCCAAAATGACTGAGATACATTTCCCTGCGTGCATACAGTTTTCAAGCAAGCAAGCAAGTAGGCTGGCGCAAGCTTATCAGATTTCAAAGATCCGCCTTCACAGAACTCCTAGTAAATTTCCATAACATGGCCCCCTTTACTCTATCTATATACAGCAAGTCGCCTGTAGGAGGCTGTTCCCTTATCTAATCTTACAGCTGGAGCTCACATCCTGTGGGCAGTAGTCAGTTTCTAATGGCAGTTTTACAACAGACCTCTTAGTTTGAAGACAAAGCATATTTTTACTCAATATGACAAATATTATTATTATTGGGGGTATTAATTAATTATTCAGGGGCTGCCCCTTCATTTCCCCCCTTTCAGTCTTCTGAAAACTTATTTAGTCTGAAGGAGACTGACCATCCTCAAACAAATTAATTCTGTATGACCACTCAGGAAGGGCAGCTAAGTAACAATTTGGTTTCGACAGGAAAGACTGAAATGACACTACAATGGGGTAACAAAATAGTATATTGACAGAGATGGGGTAAAAATGGGTCACGGGAGAAGGAGAGACAGTGATGGGATTATCCATTCACACTGGCACATCCCAGTATTTTTCCATCTAGAGAAGATGTGTGGGGGGGAGGGGAAGGTCGCTCAGAGGCATGCTTTGGCTATGCAGCCCAGCCTTCTAATATGGAGTTTTCCTGGTCTCCATCATGGGGCCTTTCTGGGCACATAGGCTAGCTTGAGAGGGCCTCCCATATCTTTTAAGGCTACCCTCTTTATTCGGCAGCACTCTTGTATCAATTCCCCCCTTTGGCACTGCCCAATCCTTGGAGGCTGTGTGCCACATTTCATGATGCGCTGCCGATCAGACTTCAAACAACCAGGGTTGAGACACAGTTGGGACAAAGAGGAAGGGGTTAGGAATGTCAACTACAAAAAATAGGCTATACATGGGTTAAATTTTTTTTTTAAAAGCAATCCAATTGGGAAAAAGGGGACTATGTGTCTTGGTACTAAAGACTAACTATCACTGAAATTGGGACGATCTTGAGGAGGAGGTAGAGGAAAGAGGAGGCTAAAGATACATTTCATTTTTGAGGTAATCGATCACTTGAACAGGGAAATCCATTCATGGTATATGCATTGAATAATTACATATGTCCAGTCTAAATTTGTGAACATGAATCTTGGAAGGATCCTATGGAATTTATTTCTTTATCAATAAAACATTACTAGCTATGATGCAAGAATACAAGAACTCATCTCAATTTCTAAAACGCATAAGGAATAATAAGGGATATATGCAAGTGACATGCTATAAACTGGATCAACTCATGTGCCTTTATGGCAAACACCTTGTAGCCTGGGTGATTAAGATACACACATTCAAACATACTTGGAAACATTGCCAGTTGCGGGCAGTCCACATTTGGCCACATTATTTACAATAGAAAAACCATTTCCTGACTAATTCCTTGTTCCCCTCCCCCCTTAGTCTAACAAAAGGTCTCCTTTCTTGAGTTCATGGAGGGTTTGCATGCTTTATGCATGACAGTCTTTTCACAGGGAAATCTGTTTTTATTGCAGCCAAAAGGAATTCTTTTTCTGGAAACACAACTTGGAAGTGGCAGTGGGGCTGCTGTTGTGATCAGCTCAAGCAACTAGCCTTTTGCTAGGCAGAGGAATTTCCCTGGAAATGAATTTTCTCCACAACTCAGTTTGGATGGGGTTCTGGTGGAGGCCTTCCTTCCAGCATCATTGAGGCATGGCCAGGCAAATTTCAAGACTCTGGGAAGATATGAAAGAGCCTGGAAAACATACTTGGAGAAACGAACGAACAAAACAATTGTAGGTGCTTTTCCCCTTTAAAGCTTTCCTTGGCTGTCCACAGATTGCCATCACTTGAGTCCAACCCTGTTGAGATAGGGTTGCACACATTAGCTGAATTACCACACTTGCTTTGGACTGGAGACTTCCTCCTCCTCACATGGAGTTTCAGTTTGACAAGGTCTCTACCCTTCCAATGTTAAAGGGCAGATTTCATACACCATACATTATGCAGAACACAAATCCACAATATAACCCTATGCATCACTTCTCATGATTCAGGCTAGAGCACATCCATGTAGAACGCGTGCACCTAGAGGTTCATGAGAGGCTTTTTACTTTGTTGTAACAGATATGAATTTTAAAAAAGAAAACATGAAATTGTGCACAAGATTGGAGCTCCAAGAAGAGATTACCAGAGTTGGGGTTACCCCTGGATTATGAAAATGGTCACAAAAAGGGAAGAAAAACTTTTGCTATAGCTTTGGAATATATGAAATTGTCAAAAATGAGAAAAACTTCAAAAACAAAACAAAACTGAGGCCGCAATAGAACAATGCCAGCTTTAACATACATGTATGCGAGGGATCAGACCCAAAATGATTAGAGAACTGGATCAGAGAATTTAAACCACTGGAAGTCAGTGGGGCGATCAAGTCCCACTGAACCCCATTTTTCTCTGTGCCAGCTCATCCAAAATTTGTTCTGTGGGTCTCACATAGGTGGAGAGTGGGTTTCAACAAACTTTAACAACAAAATCCTAAAAGCAAATAATAGTTTATCCTTAAACAAACAATTCTTAGCAGACATACCAGCAATTCTTAAAACTACTATATAATGATGAGCATGTGCTAAACTTGACTTGCATATCCGGATTTCCTGCATATATAACAAAACAATCCTGGAAAGTAAATTCTGGTTAATACACCTTGACAAACACACAAAACAATTCTTAAATCTACTTCTAATAAGCATGCAATATATATGAACTTAGGAGAAAACCTAGTAAGGAGCTTGCACAGCCAAGGAGATGTGTGGGGCAGTGCAAAGATATAATTCAAAACTGATGCATAAAGCAGGATGCTAAAACATGCACCTTGACAAAGAAGGTTGAAATAATGGAGAGGCAGAAACTTAAAACAAGCAAATGAAAATGTGTTATCCAGTAGCAAGCCTGGCCAGGACTGGAGACTGGATTGAAACACAAAATCAAGCAGAATTGGAGTTCTACCATGGTAAGAACATGAAACATGGAAAGGATTTTCTAAACAAAACACTCAGAAAAGGTCAAGAAAAGATTTTCTAAACAAAACACTCAGAAAAGGTCAAGCTCTAACAAGATACTATAGATGGAGGCATAAAATAAGATAGATAAGCATGTAGATGCCTCTTTCCACAGGTAAGAGGTTCGCCAAATAGCTACATAGGAAGATTGATATGCACAGTTCATAGATGAAACATACCTATAATGTTCTTCTATAACACATGTTCTATAATGTTCTTCTATAACACATGTTATATAACACATACTATAACTTCAAATGAAAAGAGGACTTGTAGGAACCAAAATTTGTGAGGTAGAATTTTAAAACACTGTTATTTTCAGGAAATAAAAATTCAGTACCAACAACAAAAGGCATTTTCAGAT
Organism: Heteronotia binoei; assembly: GCF_032191835.1. Taxonomy (NCBI): domain Eukaryota; kingdom Metazoa; phylum Chordata; class Lepidosauria; order Squamata; family Gekkonidae; genus Heteronotia; species Heteronotia binoei. Next base: position 174,947,215 of record NC_083243.1, on the reverse strand, counting down.
TTAAATGAATGAAAAATTGGGAAGCAGTTCAAAGTAAGATAGAAAACTGTGTGTGTTTATTTATTTATTTATTCCATGACTTATATCCCGCCCTTCCCATAAAATGGCTCAGGGCGGCTCACAGCAAACAATAAAACAGAGTCTAAAATATTATTATATATATAAACATTTAAAAAATCAGAGCATTTAAAAACCTAAGCCTTAAAATCTTAACCTCACATCTATACAGTATGATTCACAGAAGTCTAATAAGCTACATTTATTTCTCAGTCAGGCGTAGGCTAGCCGGAAGAGGGTTGTCTTACAGGCCCTGCGGAACTGAGCAAGGTCCCGCAGGGCCCTCACCTCTTCCGGCAGCTGGTTCCACCATGTAGGGGCCATTGTGGAAAAGGCCCTGTCTCTAGTTGTCTTAAGACGGACTTCCTTAGGCCCGGGGATGGTGAGAAGGTTTTGAATCCCAGACCACAGTACTCTCTGGGGAACATGTGGGGAGAGACGGTCCTTCAGGTAGGCAGGTCCCAGGCCATATAGGGCTTTAAAGGTAATGACCAGCACCTTGTACCGGACTCGGTATGTTATTGGGAGCCAGTGCAGAGCCCGAAGGCCCGGCCGAATGTGCCCCCATCTTGGGAGGCCCAATAACAGCCGGGCCGCGGCATTCTGCACCAGCTGCAATTTCCGGGTCCGGCACAGGGGCAGCCCCATGTAGAGGGCATTGCAGTAGTCCAACCTCGAGGTGACCGTAGCGTGGATCACTGTTGCTAGGTCGTCGCGGTCCAGGAAGGGAGCCAACTGCCTTGCCCGTCTAAGATGAAAAAACGCGGACTTGGCAGTGGTTGCTATCTGAGCCTCCATCTTTAGGGAAGGCTCCAATAGCACCCCCAGGCTCTTGACCCTATCCGCCGCCATCAGCGGCGCACCGTCAAAAGCTGGCAAGGGGATTTCCCCCCCCCCCGGTCCCCGCCGACCCAAACAAAGGACCTCTGTCTTCGCAGGATTCAATCTCAGTCCACTCAGTCTGAGCCACTCAGCCACGGCCTGTAGTGCCTGATCCAGGTTTTCTGGGGCGCAGACCGGTCAGCCGTCCATGAGTAGATAGAGCTGGGTGTCATCAGCATACTGGTGACACCCCAGCCCATACCTTCGGGCAATCTGGGCAAGGGGTCGCATAAGTGTTAGATGTAACACTTGAAGACCACATGCTCCTGGTATGAGATGTACTTAACAAAAATCACAAGAGAAATAAAATTTCCAAAAGGTTTGATACTGTATTGCTTTAGCAGAAAAAGATGTTCCATGTAAACCCAAAATTGCAAATATAAACTTTTAACCCATCGTCTCAGATTTAAAAAAAAAACTTAACAAAAGATCTTCTATTAGGTGCACCATTTCTATAAAACAAAGGAGATCACAAGCTGAATATCTTAAAAGTATTCCTCTTAAAATTAAAGCTACAAAATCTAAATACAGGGGAAACTGATAACAGCCACTAGAAAAAATATTTTCAGACTCAAAAGGTAAAGCAAAAAAAAAATTATCAGAGGAAAAGCTTCTAATCTAGGAGAACTCTTAGCCTCAGGGCAGTTTACAGGCAGGGGCTTTTCTCTAGCAGAGAAGGATTAGCTGTAAGTGGAACTTTGGGATGCCAGCTCCAGACTGGAGATTTCTGAATATTTGGATTAAATTTGGAGATTACAAGGCATACAGTCCATTTTCTTGGACACTTTCTCTCCCAGAGGCACTGGCCTTAATGTTCTGGGCATTACATTATATTTTTGGGAGTGATCTCCAGGTTCCACCAGGAGACTGGCACCCTTGCAAAACAAACTAGTGTTTTGAGCAAGCCAAGGAGCTTTCAAACTGGCTTGCTTCTTTCAACATATGCACATCTTCCCTCCAGGCAACTTCCTGGCTGGGAGTGGTCTTCTTGAACTACTCATTTTGTTTTTGGAGACATTCTTGCAGAATTTCAAAAGTTTGAATTTGTATCTTTATACCCAAAATCAGGAGAAGATAAGAATTCAGAAAAATATCTCAATTGTGCCTCCCCCCTTAGATACCATGGGGCATATATATAAAAAATCCTTCTCTCTCTAAGGCTGGGAGAGATAAAATTGGTTTAACAAAAGATAGAAAGAGAAGTAATCCCAGTATTCTCTTATCTGATCTTGTTAAATTTTCCAGGATACAGTTTTTTTTCAGGTTAAGCAACTTTTAAACACAAGATGGGGAAGGTGATGAAATATCTGCCTGGTAGGGGCTCAGATTTTACACTTCTTATTTCTGCAATTAAGATTAAATTTGGCTAAGTGTCTTTTCTTTCCTAAAACAGCTAAAGAGGGTCTACACAAGTTTTCCTAGCCAAAATCCAGTGAAAGATGCTAGGACAAAAGTTCTTTGCAAAAGAGAAAACTTTGACTCTTTGCAAAGGTGTTGGCAATTTACTTCTCTTAAAGAGACTAGATTAACTTTGTATCAGAGACAAGGTTTTCTTTCTGGTTATGAGAGGAGAAAATTCAAGCTCTGGGTGTTTCCTTATTTGCATGTGAAAAAGGTGATACCTGGAGTTTTCCTTCAACTTAGTCGCATAGTTAAGATTTTCAAATGACCAAATTTCTTCTTCCCTGGCTAGTTATGGATCTGATTATAAAAGAAGACGGATCTCTTTCTCTAAAGACACCTGGTTGCTTGTGCTTTAAGAGGAGAGGTGAAAATTTTCTTTCCTTCTTAATGTCTCAGGGCGCTGCATTCTCAAAAAAAATTATATTCTTTTTGCCTTTTCTGGTTCTGTTAAAGAGCTCACACCCGCTGGGTAGTCAGTTTCTAATGGCAGTTTTACAACAGATCCCTTAGTTTGAAGACAAAGCATATTTTTACTCAATATGACAAATATTATTATTATTGGGAGGTATTAATTAATTATTCAGGGGCTGCCCCTTCGGCTAGAAATTGTTAACCAATATCTGTGAACAGTAGAGATCATGACACAGTGCTGCTGGTTAGATACTACCAGGATGCATCCTTTCATAAAGCAAGAAAGGTTTTCTCTGGGCCAGCCCCCTGCTATGTTTACTGTGGCAAGGAAGCCAGCTATGTGGCCTACAAACTTTGCACTGGCCTTAAGCCAGTTCCTTACAGCCTTATGATTTTCAAGACTAAAGAGGTCTGAAGTGCTTGAAACAGCACTCCAGTCAATAAAACCATCACTGACAAAGCATGCCCAAGAGAGTACCACACAAACCAATATGAGTTAGCACTGCAGAAAACCTATCACATTTGCATCCCACCAGAGACCTCAGGGCATCGTATCCCCACAAAATGTAGTGGAACAGGGATTTGAATACCAGTCTCTTCTCCGTTCAAGTTCAACACTCTATCCACTGTACCATACATGCTAGCTTGGACACAGTCAAAGGCTAGACTAGAAAAGAACAGAGCCAGAGAGGCTGCAACAGAAACTAGGAAAAGGCTTTAGGAGGACAAATACACAAAATTGCCAAAGGAACCAAGAGGGAGTTAGAGCAAACCCATCCAGGAAGCACCAGAAAGGCACAAATAGTAAGGGTTTTGATTTAAAGAAGGTTGACAATATCCTACCTGAGTCTTCTGAAATAGAGATGGAAAATAAGGGACCTCTTAAGTACCATGGAATATGGTCATCCTTTGTGGCTGAAAAAAAATGAAACGTCGGATAAATGCAAGCTCCCACTTTTCCCCCATCAGAATGTTCCACTCACATTGTTCTGAAATGTAATCACTAATTTTCCCTTTCGCTTTCAGATCCTTCTTAAAGGACATTTTAATGTGATAAAAAATGCACACGTCTCTCTCAGTCCTACTTGCCCTACAGCCAATCCGCAACCAGTAATGTAATCCTGGCCCTATATTGTCAAAGAGTAGCCTTGCTGGCAAGTTTATTTATTTATTTAAAATGAATAGCTTTGAGTTTGAGAGTTACAATGGTGGGGGATACTTAACCCCTAACAACAACAATGCAAATATTGTCTGGACCCCCAAATAAATGACTGTTGGAGGCTGTGGTTTCTATAGAAGATTTGTCTTCAGTCTTATTCCCTGTCCCCAGCCCCAGTCTGGACTCATATTCAGCAAGAGGACCTGGGAGTGGTAAGTGCAAAAAACAGCAAGGTTATATTGGGTGGAGAGCACAGTTTCCTAATCAAACCTATGGCACGACTAGATTCAAGAGATCAACATGGATGTCTTTCACTTTATTGAAAAGCATCCATGTAAAAACAGGTGGTTATAACTGCGGCTATGCCACAGGGCCAAGTTATGTATGTCTTGTATCTTATCCGGTTGTGCCCACAATAATCCAAAACACTCAACAAGCAAACAGGGCTGAAAGCTTGGACTGCTTTGTTCCTATGGATACAGGTTCATTATCTCTAAGAACTTTGAGAAGCACTGCATTTTTAAAGTGGAAGTAAATGTCTCATGTGAAAAAAACTTACCAGAACAGGCATCTGAGCCCCCAAACACCTCTCGGAAAACATCCCAGGGGCTGCGGAAGGTGAAGTTCAAATCTTCTCCCTCAGGAACTGCTGGGAAAGTATAGCGATTCATAAATCTTCGACATATTGGGGTCCTCCCACTAGGTTTTTTTTTAAAAAAAACTGATGCAAAAGTGAATTGTTCTCCCATGGGACCCCTAAGTCCTGTCTCCTTAGACAATGTCTACATAGTCATGACGATATGCCTATCACTGGCATTTTGTTCTGAAAAGCTCACTGTGAATTGCTAATGTACTCATACAAGATTATCCTGGGCCCACAAGGACCAAGTACAGTTCAAGGTGATCAACTATTTTAAATCAGTTCCTTTTTACTTTGTCATCCAGACAGTATTTTAAAACTAAGCATCCAAAGCTTGCATAGTTGTCCAGAACCAACGTCTTTGTTATAGGAGAATATGCTAGGTCTGTTGTGGCTCTGGTCCTGAGTACAAATCAGATAATAGACCAGGGTTCTGCAGTGGAGCATCTGTGAGTGCCATGGTACCTGCCAGTACTTCCCCTGGTGCCTGCCAAGTTTTTCAGAATGTGGACAGAGAGCCATTGTAAGGCAGGACTTGTTATTGGCTGCCATGATTCAAATGGGAGAGTTTTCTAAAACAGCAATAGCAGCTGTAGCTACTGGAGAATCAGGTGGACTGGTAAGTACCCATTTTTTCGTAGACCGTGTGTGGTTCCATTCCCCTTTCAGCCTTTTCATCTTTTTTATCTTTTTTATTCCCCATTCTTTTTCTCCCTTCCTCTCCCTAGGCTTTCCTTAATTTCTTTTTTATTGTCCCTTATTCTCATTCTCCCTTTGGGCTTTCCTTCATTTCTTTTCATTTTCCTCCCATGATTCTTTTGCAAAGTGAGGAGAAAGGTAATGTCTTTTGCTATGCCTCTTGCAGCAGCCATTTTGGGCTTGCCACAGGAGGTGGAGCCATTTTCTCCACTCCCAGATTCCAAAATTCCCTCAGGAACGGAGACTCAAAAAGGCTGAGGAGGACCTCTGTATACATCCAGGGCCAGTGCCAAGGCCCCAGACCTCCCTTCGCCCCGTGGCTGTGGTGGCACGAACGCACCCACTATTGGAGGTCTTCTGGTTGGAAAATCAATTTCTATATCCCAAACAGTTCAATGGATCGTTTGATCAAAATGAGATTTGAGAGCCTTTTAGTATAAAAGCAAAAACATAACTTTATTTCTATAGGAATGGGGAACTGGGATGGAAAACATTAAGAGCTACATCCTATCACTATGAAAGACATATGGTGTAATGTACTGAGAACCGAGATGGTTTGAAGCCAACATAGTTTATTCAGTAGCACATTACAAGAGAGGGAACACGCGGGCCGGGCCCCGCTTATATACAGTACCCGGAACAGCCCCCTCATCCGACCAGGCCAATCCTGGTCGGTCAAACTTCCCGCCACAGATCTTGATGGGCGGGGTGACTGGCGAGCTCCATCCGGGGACCCAGGGGTCGCCTTCAGTAGCTATCGCCATGCGGCCTGGCAACTTATGTTCAATACGTAACACATGGCTAAGAATAGAGATCACTCTTTCTTCTTGACCTCTGGCTACCTAGACAAAGGAAGTCACCTGACTAACTGACCAATTAACATAAACAGTCTTTTCCCCCGGACTTTTTCTTGATTGGCAGGGAGCCAAGTTCCTCTTCCTAAGTCAGGCAGACAACAGAGAACAGGTAAACCGTTTTAACTCTATAATGACTGGAACTTAGAACATTGCAAAAGACATGCAGAACAGATACAAAATTCCAACACCCACCATCGCGTTGCCCCTGCTCAGCACAGATCCGGGAAGGCTGAGCAGGGGCAGTGGGGCAATGTGTATGCTCATGGAAACCTTCTGCAGCGAGGGAGGGCAGGTTCCAAGTGCCTCTGAGCACACGTGCCACCCCCCCCGGGGCCCCTTCCCTGCTGCTGCTCACCTGCAGCACTCCTAGTAGGTGGAGAGGTGGAGGATGGCAGTGGAGTAGCAGGTGACAAGGTAGGGTTGCCAAGTCTAATTCAAGAAATATCTGGGGACTTTGGGGGTGGGGCCAGGAGACTTTGGGGGTGGAGCCAGGAGACATTGGGGGAGGAGCCAGGAGCACGGGTGTGACAAGCAGAATTGAACTCCAAGGGAGTTCTGGCCATCACATTTAAAGGGACAGCACACCTTTTAAAATGCCTTCCTTCCATAGAAAATAATGAAGGATAGGGGCACCTTCTTTTGGGGCTTGTAGAATTGGACCCCCTGGTCCAATACTTTTGAAACTTGGTGGGTATTTTGGGGAGAGGCACTAGATGCTATACTGAAAATTTGGCACCTCTACCTCAAAAAACAGCCCCTCCAGAGCCCCCAATACCCGCGGATCAATTCCCCATAATTCCTTATGGGAATTGTTCATGGAGGTGCATAATGGCTGTGTGGGGGTGGGGCTTCCCCCGCCAGCCAGCTGGCTGGGGGAGGGGGGAAGCCTGTAAAACCGTGGGATCCCCTGCTGGGACCTGGGGATTGGGAAGCCTATGGCAAGGGCAAGCATGGCAGAGGTGGGGAAGGGCAACAGGGTTGGCAGGGCACATGCAGGGAGGGAGAACCTGCTGCCTGACCCTGGTGGCCACCTACCTGGCCTACTGGGATGTGCCAGCCTTCATACATCACTCTCAGTGTCCTACTTGCCTTACAGCCAATCCACAAAAGTAATGTAATACTGTCCCTACATCATGGAAGCTCTTGAGCTTGAGAGTTACTAGACAGGTGTAGCCTCAATGCAAGGTTCATGGTGGGCACTGGCAGGTAGGCGAGCTAAATGGGAGAGGAGCTATTCCCCACCTGCTGCTGAGAGTCCATCCCTGCCATAGCAGTCATAACGTTCACGCTTCAGCTCTGAAAGAAAGAAAGAAAAAAGTTGATCCATTCACTAGTCACCTCTTGTTTCAGTCTCTGTAACCTGTGCATTAGACTAAAAGCTGGCTCTAACCTGTCAAATGGCTCTTCCAAGCAGTAAATTCTAGCAATGTTCACAAGGCAGGATGTGGTATGGCTGATATATCCTGTTGTATCCTTTTCTATATACCACATGCCCATCCCTCCCACAGATATTGGTATTCCTCCTGTAGAGTTACAATAGAAGGCCAAGGAACAGATTCCAGAAAGGGCATGAGAGACAGCCCATTCACTTCCCCATAAGTAGCAAATGCTGTATAAATCAGTGTCCACAAGTGCAAAGAAACAGTTAAAGTAAGAAATAAGTAAATAAATGAATTCTACAGATTCCTAATCAAGTAGGAAAGAAGAAAGGTGACTGGTAAATGGACTAGGTTTCTTACTGTCTGAGAGCACTTCATAAGCTTCTGTAACTTCTTTGAACTTCTGCTCAGCATATTTCTTGCTATCTGGGTTTTTATCTGGGTGCCACTGCAGGGCTTTCTTCCTGAACCTGCAGCATTCCAGGACAGAAAGTAAATGTTCATATCAGAGTACTGTGGCATGTTGTTCAGTACTATACAACTCAGGCTGGATGTCAACAGTGAGTGACCTCTGCTCTGCTTAGTCCATTATAGCTGTTTTTCCTTACCCACTCATTCCAACTACGGCTACATAAAACCAGAGTCTATCTGCAGCTACATACAACCAGAGTCTTCTCCAACTCGTTAATTGGGGCAGCTGACGCCATCTAATGTTTTTACGCGCTAGTATTGTTCAGTAATTGGTAGATTTTAAGGATTGTACTATATTTTAACCTTTGTATGTTTTTAGGGTTGCCAAGTCCAATTTAAGAAATATCTGGGGACTTTGGGGGTGGAGCCAGGAGACATTGGGGTGGAGCCAAGATCAAGGCTGTGACAAGCATAACTGCACTCCAAAGGGAGTTCTGGCCATCACATTTAAAGGGACAGCACACCTTTTCAATGCCCTCCTTCCATAGGAAGTAAAAGGATAGGGGCACCTTCTTTTGGGGCTCATAGAACTGGATTCCCTGCTGGTCCTGGTCCAATCGTTTTGAAACTTGAGGGATATTTTGGGGAGAGGCACTAGATACTGTACTGAAAATTTGGTGCCTCTACCTCAAAAAACAGGGCCCCCCTAGAGCCCCAGATACCCGTGGATCAATTCTCCATTATTTTCTATGGGAATAAATCTCCCTAGGGAATAATAGAGTTCCCAGCAGACATTTCCCTCCCCTGCCCCCGCTTTCTGACGACCCTGAAGCGGGGGGAGGGCCTCCAAACCGGGGGATCCCCTGCCCCCACCTGGGGATTGGCAACCCTATATGTTTTAATAGTGTTGTAACCCACCCTGAGCCTGCCATGCGGGGAAGGAGGGCAAGAAACGGAATATAATAAATAAATAAACCCAGGGGTCGTTGTATAGATAAAGAGGTGCCAGAGCTCATTAGCACAACTCATTTGCAGAACTCATTTCATATGCCACACACCTCTGACATCACCGTAAGGTGTACTAAATTATATCAGCTCAGCATCTACCTCAAAATGCTTCTTGAATTATAATTGTCATAATAAAACCTTATTTCCATCATACTTTTAAAATTACTTTCTCTTATGTGATCACAGTGGCATGATGAAGATTTCCATCTGTCTGCTTTATATGTTTTGGTAATTTCCCCATTGTTTGTCAAATCTTAGAGTTCAGCAAAATTCTCACAGGGGGCTTGAACAATGGAGCCCCCAAGCAAGGGATTTTTTTCGTGTGGGGCGGTAAAGAAAGAAAAAGCACAATAAAATTTAGAGGTTCCGGAGCTCTGCTCCTGTGAGCTCCTGCCCAAAAGGAGGCCTGAATAAATCCATAGAAAGTCAGCAAAGTAAATCAAGAGAGAGTAGACTCTAGAAGTTTCTTCATTGCTAAGCTGTTTTCTGTTTGTATGAATTTTTCTTTTATGTGAAGGAACATTCAGAACTTGAATTGTACCAGCGGCAGTCTCAAGTGGGGGAAAACCATTCTGCCACACCAGAGCTTTGCCATCTCATTGTCCTGTAAGCATGAATTGGGCCTCAGGATGTGCATGGTCTAAAGGGATTACTGGCAAGAAGGAGCTATTGTTATGATCACAGATGAAAACAAGTTTAGTAAATTTATTTATTTATTTATTTATTTATTTATTTGGGATTTATATCCCGCCCTTCCCACGAATGGCTCAGGGCGGCTTCCAACAATTAATCAAACTTAAAAGTAAACAATTTCAAATATAAAACAGTTAAATAATTTAAGCAGTTAAAACATTAAAACAGAGTGAATCAATATCTCTGAAGACAAATTCCTAGGCCCTGTCTATCCCCATAAGGGCAAAAATCTCAAAGATGTGGAAGGAAATTGAAATATTCCTATAAACCTGGACTTCTTTTACTGGTTAAACAACATAAAATGCATAATTTGTAATTTATTTTATAAAATTGTACTATTTGATATATTCGTGGAATTTAAAAGTAGAAATATTTTCATTTTTATAAGAAAACTTGGAAGCGTAGCCAATACTTGAGAAAGAATTGCAGACTGATGAACTCTGTGCTACCATAGCACCTGTATCTTTAATCTCTTTTGCCATTGGAGAGATGGGAAAAATAAAAGTTGAAGGTAGAAAACAATTTTGGTAGTAAACAAAATGAATTTGGACAGAGACTCACATTGAAATGTAGGAGACAGGATTTCTAGTATGTCTGGATATTAAGGTAAAGTTAGAACTTTGAAAATACTGAACTCTTTTAATCATGTATAATCTATAAGCACATTACAGCTTAGTAATTGTTGTCAAAATATTCACATTTAAACAATCTAGAAAATGTTGTGTATGTCTACAGTATACAAGTGTTTTTTTAATTCCAAGTGCTCTTCAGAAATTTCCAGTTTGTACACTGGAAAAATTGAAAAGGCCCCCTGACTTTTTATGCTGTGCATTTGGTATGAATGAAATGTGTTGTAAAATAAGAACTAACTACTTCTGTATGAAGCGGGCCAGCCACTATGATCATCTTCAGAGGTCCTGCTTCAGATGCTCCCACCTTCTGCAATTAGGTGGGCAATAACCTGAGAAAGGGCCTTCTCAGTCATGGCACCAAAACTATGGAACTCTCTGCCGGGGAAGATTCATATCCCTATCCCCTTCTGTCGCCATCTTCCACCTGTGTGCAAAGACATTTCTGGCATCCCAACCAATATTGTTCTTATGTTTTGAATGTATTTTAATGCTCTTCTTAATTGTTTTAATATGTGTTTAGGGGAGCTAATTTTAATGATTCTAAAATGTATTTTTATTATGCATATTTTAAATTGAGAGCTACCTTGAAGGCCCTTGTAAGGGAAGAAAGGTTGCATGTAAGTTTGGTTTAAAAATAAGTTTCTCTCAATCAAAAATATTTTGTAGGAGGATTTGCCCCCTGCAATGCTTCTCAAAATTTTCCAGTTTTTTTCCACTGGAAACATTGGGAAAGTCCTCAAACATTTTCATGATACACATTTTGAGGGTGAAAAGTAGGGTTGCCACGTCCAATTCAAGAAATATCTGGGGACTTTGGGGGTGGAACCAGGAGCAAGGTTGTAACAAGCATAATTGAACTTCAAAGGGAGTTCTGGCTATCACATTTAAAGGGACCGCACACCTTTAAATGCCTTCCCTCCACTGGAAATGAAGGATAGGGGCACCTTCTTTGGGGGCTCATAGAATTGGACCTCCTGGTCCAATCTTTTTAAAACTTGGAGGGTTTTTGAGGAGAGGCACTGGATGCCATGCTCCAGATTTGGTGCCTCTACCTCAAAAAACAACCCCCCCTAGAGCCCCATATACCTGCGGATCAATTCTCCATTATACTCTATGGGTCTGAGAAACTCATAAAACTGATTACATTTGAGAAGACCCTGCTGACCAAGCAGAACTCTATCTGGGCTTTTCAAGAACGTTCAAAGGAACAAACTAGACAAGACAGTAGGTATTTTGTGATCTGATCACCCACGCTTTTCAAAACTTAAAATCAGTCAAGGGGAAGGCATTTAGACTGGGGCTGTAATGCTGGGGAAGGGACATACCTGTATGTCTTCCCCTCTCAAGGCAAACAACAATTCTGGTAAGGTGATGTACATTGCATAACCCACATTGGAGGAGAGAACTTTCTGTTCCACAATGGTATGAATTCCCTGCCCCGTTTATCACAAGTGCAGGGGGAGGGGATCACAGGACACCTATCATCTTGTCTAACTGGCCACAAATTCACTGACCGTGGGAGTAGGGTTGCCAATCCCCAGGTGGGGGCAGGGGATCCCCTGGTTTGGAGACCCTCCCCCTGCTTCAGGGTTGTCAGAAAGCAGGGGGAGGGGAGGGAAATGTCTGCTGGGAACTCTGTTATTCCCTATGGAGATTTATTCCCATAGAAAATCACGGAGAATTGATCCGTGGGTATCTGGGGCTCTGGGGGAGGATGTTTTTTGGAGTAGAGGCACCAAATTTTCAGTACAGAATCTAGTGCCTCTCCCCAAAATACCCACCAAGTTTCAAAAAGAATGGACCAGGGGGTCCAATTCTATGAGCCCCAAAAGAAGGTGCCCCTATCCTTCATTATTTCCTACGGAAGGAATTGAAAAGGTGTGCCATCCCTTTAAATGTGATGGCCAGAACTCCCTTTGGAGTTCAATTATGCTTGTCACAGCCTTGATCTTGGCTCCTCCCCTAATGTCTCCTGGCTCCACCCCCAAAGTCTCCTGATATTTCTTGAATTGGACTTGGCAACCCTATGTGGGAGACTCATGCCCAGGTCTCCATTTTTTCACAAGTACTAAGTCCGCAGGAGAGATACCTATACAGATGGATTCCAACTGAAAGTTTAAAGGTGGAACCCGGTTTGAAGAATTACACAGAATCCATAGCGGTCTAGGGATACCTCTGCAGAACTCCCATTCATTGACTGGCACAAATTGAATCATGAGGCAGGCAGCATCCTTTATGCGCTAATATACAGTCACACGTTAACACAGTAGGCTTGGTGCTAGAAATCCCTTTACCTGACTTTTAGTCATGGCACGGGACACCAAAAATATCTCAGTACAAGACAGTAGAAAGCTCAAAAGGAAGACTTACGCTTTTTTAATATCACTGTCGGAGGCATCTCGAGGAACCTCTAAAAGTTTATAATAGTCTGGCACAGCAGCCATTTGTCTGTCCAGTGCAGGGTCCAGTAGCAGAAAAATGGAGGGAAAGCAGCTGTGAGGGGAACAGTGTCTCTGGCAGCACAGCAGACGTCCACAGAGTTTGAGCTGATTCTGTTGCTGATCATGGCCGCACTCTTGGCTGCACTGCTCCTTACAGCACAGCGGGAGGTGGTTGCTGTGGGCAACAGGCCCTGCAGGCAAGGGAACAAAATGAAGCCCCAGACAAACCAGTCACTCCACTAGGTTCTACAGAGAGGATGGGCAAGGAGGTCACTCTTCGAAGAGGAATACCTGGATACTGACTTAATTTTTACCAACTCAAGCTTCTACCATACTGTTCTCAACCAGAAGGATCCACATCTATCTAGCTTCAACCTACATCTAGACCAGAGACAACAACACCCAAACCATAGTGGCGCATTTGTCAGTTAAAAATACCAGACAAGGAAAATGGATGTTTGGCTGCTCTACGCAAAACAGAATACATTTAGAAGGATGGATCAGTGGTTCGGAGCATTCAGAACCCGTTTCCATTCACCTTATTCAAACTCGATTCGGGGGCGGGGCGGGGGAGGAAAGTGAATCTGTTCTGACTTAAAATATAACTAGGCATGTTGTGAACTTTACCATGGAAGATGACGGCCAGGCAAACTTACCTTCTCAGCTCCCTCAATCACGTATGAGGCAAACTCCTAATCAGATTGCCTTGATGGTTGCATTCAAGTTCATCCCAAACTGTTTCTGCTTGCTTATTTTACAAGGCCAGGCCACTGCAGCATGCAGCTACTTTTGCCCAGTCCTAGAACTAAATCTTCTTGATTGCTGATTGAGGCATGTACCCCACTGAGTCATGTTCAGATAATTAATGCAATGTATTAGTACTGCAAACCACTAAATCACCTGCAGTTCATCCCCTCTGTGCCTGTACAGGTGGATGCATCCATTGAATGACCAAAACTGGCTAGATTGCTTTCCCTGCTTTATGCACTGGAGAGGTCAGTGCCATCTATTTGAGAAGTGATCCCAAGACTGGCTAAATTCATACAGGCAAAATGAAGAGATATAGAGACATTAGTAACAAGTCTCAATTCAAAAATCTTAAAAGGTTTTTTTTTTGTTTAATTAATTATGTGCCTTTAAATATTGGAAATGTCCACAAACAACTGCAAGGAAAGCTGCTACAAACAAGCACTATAATTTTGCGAAAAGCAGTATAATTGTGGACAGTGGATAAATTGCAATTTATTTGGATATATCACAACAGCTTGCCAAATAACTGAGTCCTTCCCCATGACTAGTGAGCAGAATACAAGCCAAACTGGAAGGCTGTTGAGTATACCTGTATATGACATGGCCTGAATTAATTTGGGCATATCCAAATAGCCTGTAAAACAACTTTGCCTATCACGGAGAAAAGGTTCTTTCTCTCAGAATCCTAGTTTTACAAGTTTTGGATGGAGAAGGGATTCAGTTCTTCTGCCTGTCGTTTCAAATTGTCCAGATGAGCCAGATGATCTTTATTCTGTGATTGCTTTTTTCACTCTTAACCTGCCATAATTAAGCAACAATGACTGTGTATAGCAGCTTCTGGAGATTGACGCCTCAGGAGCCATGCTGGTATTTAAAATTGATTAATTTGCTGTTTATGAGCTGGGCTGCAGTTGAGATGTTATTCATGGTAACAAATTACCAGGGGTTAGCTATACTGTTGCAGTAAAAATAAATAAATTGCAATTTATCCACTGTCCACAATTATCTGTTGCAGTAAAAAAAAACAACTATCAATCTTGTGGTACCTTAAAGATCAATACGTTTTTATTCCAGCATAATCTTTGTGGGACGGAACTGATCATGTCTGATCCACAAAGCGGGTCCTCATTTGGCAGACACACACACACACACACACACACAACGAATCTGCCAAGGGAAACCTTTCACATACATAAGAAGAACCGATTCTAGACCATTAAAGTTTTTACTGGGATAAAAATATGTTAGACTTCAAGGTCCTACAAGAATCCTTTTATTCGAGAGGTTGTTTGCTCTCAGATTGTTTTGCTGCTAATCTCATTTGAAAACACAGCTGAAGTTTCTTTACTACGCGGATTAATCTAACCTGACTATAGAAACAGATGGGAAGGCAGTGAAGGATCTCCTGTCAGCTAAACTGGGAAAAGAAAGTCTCTACCAGGGGTGGCCAAACTTGTTAACATAAGAGCCACATAGAAAAAACATCAGACATTTGAGAGCTGCAAGACATGAACATCAGATGTCTGAGATCTAGGGTTGCCAGTCTCCAGGTGGGGCCTGGAGAGCTCCTGCTTTTACAGCTGATGTCCAGCTGACAGAGATCAGCTAACTGGAGAAAATGGCTGCTTTGAAGGGTGAGCTCTATGGCACTGTACCATGTTGAGGCTCTCCTCCCCATGCTCTCCTCCCCAAACCCCATCCTCTTCTGGATCCACCCCCAAAGCCTCCAGGTATTTTCCAACCCAGACCTGGCAACCCTATTGAGAGAAGGAAGGAAGGAAGGAAGGAAGGAAGGAAGGAAGGAAGGAAGGAAGGAAGGAAGGAAGGAAGGAAGGAAGGAAGGAAGGAAGGAAGGAAGGAAGGAAGGAAGGAAGGAAAGTTTTTACTGGGATAAAAATATGTTAGACTTCAAAGTGCTACAAGAATCCTTGTATTTTCCAACCCAGGTATTTTCCAACCAGTGCCATATTAAACCCTATGGAGGCCCCTAGGTAGTTGAAATCTTGGGGGGCCCCTTGCAAATCATTTCAAGAGTCTGAGCACTGTCCCACTGCCCATGGCCCCCACTGCAGCCTGCAGGCACCTTCCTAAAAGCCCTTTTTTACTAAGCAGTGGGGGAGAGGCAGGGAGAGGCAAACTTGGCGACAATGCCAGCAGCAGCCTCACCAGGCAAGAAGTTGGGCAAAGAGCAACTTAGTTGCTGGCTGTGTGTGCAGGCTGGGAAGGCTGCAAGCAGGGAGAATAAAGGGGGGGGGGGGGAGCTGGCCCAGGGCCCCTAAAGGCATGGGGCTAATTGTTAATCCGGCTGTTTCCAACCCAGACCTGGCAACTCTATTGAGGGAAGGAAGATAGATGGTGGAGGTGGAAAGAAAGCAGCTTTAACTTTAAATGCATTCTCCAAACTGCCAGCTCCTTGACTTGGAGAAATTATTTAAAGAGAGAAATGCTTCTCCATGCTGGCCAATGGGGTGGTGGGGGCTTCAAGAGCCACACAATGTGTGTGAAAAAGCTACATGGACTCCTGAGTTGCAGCCTGGCCATCTTTACTGGGTGAATTCCACTCAGTTGTGCTTTCTGTGGTTCTCACCCAGTGTGTGATGAGAGAATCATTCCATAGAAAACAAGCTGATCTTAAACCTAAGTCCAGGTAGGCAGGTGGGATCTAATGTGGGTTGTTTTCTACAGTAAGGCTTTAAGATCTTATCAAAGATTTCAGGTTTTCACGGCTGGTAACATCATTAGGGTTTGTAGAATCTTTCGGGCTCAAGTGCCGTGTTCTACTGGAGAAAGTTTTTCTTCCAGACGTTTCGTTCTCAGCTGCGGAGAACATCCTCAGTGGCGTTGCAGCCGGAGCAGGTGCTCTGACCTTCTTGGCTGCTTTAAGATCTCCTCATAAGACACCAAAGTGACTGAACACTTCAAGAGAGCAAGCTTATTTCAGACAAATCCACTTGGTTGGTATTTCTTATTCCTCACTTCCTGCTAACATCAAAACTCACTGCTTTCTTGATCCTTCAAGCTGCAGATTATCCTGCATCCCTCTTTTACACGCTCCCCATCGTTCTATACTTCAGTGCTCCCCGTTATCATTGGATATTCCCTCAGCTTCTTAAATACCACCTAGTTTAACTATACCTTAGCTCATCCAGAGATTGCCCGTGTTCTTTAGTTCCACCTGATGGCTTGCTGGGCAGTTACTGTCCTGGGGGTGATCAGAGGTCATCAGTACCCCAATCATGTTCTTTCCCCTGAACAGCTGCAACAGCCAATAAGAAATTGAGGGGCATTGTGACATCAGAGCTTTATGCTTTCCTTAAGGATGTGAGAGGAAAATAATGATCAAAGGCCATTCATTTGTAAAAGTGTGAGTTATAACTTTGTTAGATCTTAGTTGAAATGGTCCCATTCTCGCTTTTAACTGCTGTCACTGAAGTATATATTTACCTTGTAACTCCTGGCTTTAACATGGGTTTGATACAATTTAGGTTGGGCATAGTTTTATCTATCCAGCAGCCTGGTGAACATCTAAAGATATTTGGATAATTAGAAGTTCATGTATCTAGTGTACAGTGGGAGTGTTGTTTCTTTAAAGATACCTTGAAAGGGGACTTCAACTCCAAAGGGAGTCAATACTCTCAGTGAAGGTTCTCAAATTAACTCATTGTTAGGCAGATAATTGAACTTTAGAAAATTAATAAAGAAAATGGACAGAAACATTGCGCACAAGGAAAAATCTGGCTCAAAATCAGCTTCCAGAAAAAGATAGCGTAAAAGTAGTTTTCCTTCACCTGATGAACCTTATGCGGTCTTGACAGCATTTTCCACCACCACAAAGTAGTTTCAAAAGAACCAGGAAGAAAATGAGGAAAACCAGAAGAAAAAGTGAAAACTAAAAGTAGAAAAATGTATGTGGAAATCAGGGGATGAACCAAAGCACTATGGGTCCAGAACAGACAAGAGAAACACGATGCAGAAAAGCCCTTAATAACACTGAAGTTATATTCTGCAATCCTGGATGTATTCCTCCTATCACAAGTAATGCATTCAGCTCTCTTTAACCTGTATCCATGTTAAATGGAAATTAAGAGCATAAGGACACAAGAGAAGCCATGTTGGATCAGGCCAATGGCTCATCCAGTCCAACACTCGGTCACACAGTCACAACCCCCCCTCCCCCAAACAAACCAGGTGCCATCAGGAGGTCCACCAGTAGGGCCAGGACACTAGAAGCCCTCCTACTATTGCCCCCCAGCACCTAGAATACAGAGCATCACTGCCCCAGACAGAGAGTTCCATCTATGCACTGTGTCTAATAGCCACTGATGGACCTCTGCTCCACATGCTTATCCAATCCCCTCTTGAAGCTATCTATGCATATAGCCGCCGTCACCTCCTGTGGCAGTGAATTGTGTTAATCATCTTTTGGGTGAAGTACTGACTGCTCAGCAATTTTCCCTTTAAGGGGGGAAAGCCTTCAATCAAGCCCGAGCTTCAAGAGATGGTTGTACCAATTCTTGTACTGTAAGAAAGGGAGAAAAGTGTTTCTACCTTCTTTATCCCATGCATAGTCTTGTAAACCTCTATCACAGGGGTGGGGAACCTCTGTCCCGAGGGCCGGATGCGGCCCTCGGGGATTGCTTGGCTGAACCGAGCCATGTGGCAGCCTCTCTGAGGCCTGGCTGGCCAGCGAGGATCGTGGGGCCCAGCCGCACTGTGCAGCAGCCTCCCCAGGGCCAGGCAGGGATCACAGGACCCAGATGTACTGTGCAGCAGACTCCCTGGGGCCTGGTTGGCTGGCCAGAATTGCTGCAGGGCCTGGAAAAGTGACTGCCACAGTTCAGTTTGCACTTGATCATCCCAGATGGTGTGGCCTAATATGCTAATGAGTGTGTGACCTAATATGCTAATATTAGGGGATGTGGTCTAATATGCTACTGAGTCCCTGCTGTGCTTTTTCTACAAAAAACCCCCCTGGACCTATGCATTTGCCTAGGGCGGCGGGCCAAGTGTGTGGGGGCGTGTGTGCCATATTAGGCTCTCCCCACATTACTTCAAATAGAAGAACAATTATTTGTTTTTGCCGGCTTGAATTGTTCTCCCTTGGCGGAGCACTGTTTTTTTTAAGTTGATCATTTTTATGGCCCGCGGATGATGTTATAAATATCCATATGGCCCTCGGCAGAAAAAAGGTTCCCCACCCCTGCTCTATCATGTCACCCCTCAGTCAGTGTTTCTCCAAGTTAAAGAGTCCCAGGCACTTTAACCTTTCTTCATAGGGAAAGTGTTCCAACCCTTTAATCACTCTAGTTGCCCTTTTCTGGGCTTTTCCCAGTGCTATCTTTTTTGAAGTGCAGTGACCAGAATTGTACACAATACTCCAAATGAGACTGCACCATCAATTTATAGAGGGACATTATGATACTGGCTGACAGGCCTTGAATTCAGCAGGAGCTCATAGGAGCACAGCTCCTGAACCTTTCTGACATCCCCTTCCTCCCCACCTACCTTGTCCATTGAATACTAGGTGCAGCTTCCTAATAATCCCTTCCTAATAGGTGTAGCTTCCTAACAATTCCCTTCCTAATAATCCCCAACATAGCATTGGCCTTTTTTATTGCAGTTGCACACCGTCTCGACATTCTCTCTTGGTCAGTCTCCACCAGTTCGGATCCCATCAACGTGTATTTACATTTAGGATTTTTGGCCCCAATGTGCATTACTTTGCACTTGGTCATATTGAACCTTATTTGCCACATTGATGGCCACCAGCTCAGTCTCAACAGATCCTTTTGGAGTGCCTCACAATCCTCCCTGGTTCTCATCACCTTGAACAATTTAGTGTAATCTACAAACTTAGCCACTTCACCACCTACTCCCAACTCTAAATCATTAATGAACAAGTTAAAAAGTATCAGACCCAGTACTGAGTCCTGTGATACCCCACTGCTTACCACTCTCCACTGTGAAAATTGCCCATTTATACTCACTGTTTCCTATTAATTAGCCAGGTTTTGATCCACAAGAGGACTTGCCTTTTTTACTCTATGACTATTGAGCTTACTTAGGAGCCCTTGATGAGCAACTTGGATAAAGTAATTAAAAACAACCTATTTACAAATGTATATTGAATTTAAACAACTTTTACTGAATGTAAATCACTTTAGCAGTCCTGGCTTTCTTCAGAAATATCCTGGCAAGTGAAGACGATATGCAATGTAGATGATCACTTTAAAATGAGCACTGAAAGAGGATCTTCTGCCAAGTGTAGAAACAGCCAGTATCTTTCTGCTGACAGGCCAGATAGCTAAAGAAAGGTTGTTTAGGGAGCGAGTCAATAAATAACAAAATCATGAATTAGTGATACATTTTATTTTATTTTTTTATTTTCCCATATCCAGAGAATCATGGCTGAACTAATACTCATCACCTTCTTCTTCTTCTCCTTCTCCCTCAATACTATCTGTTCCCACCTCTTCATAGTCCTTCTCCAGGGCAGCCATGTCTTCTCGTGCCTCAGAGAACTCTCCTTCTTCCATGCCTTCCCCCACATACCAGTGGACAAAGGCCCGCTTGGCATACATCAGGTCAAACTTGTGGTCCAGGCGGGCCCAGGCCTCGGCTATGGCTGTGGTGTTGCTCAGCATACACACTGCCCGCTGCACCTTGGCAAGGTCTCCACCAGGAACCACGGTAGGGGGCTGGTAGTTGATGCCCACCTTGAAGCCTGTGGGACACCAGTCCACAAACTGAATTGTGCGCTTTGTTTTAATGGTAGCAATAGCGGCATTGACATCCTTGGGTACGACATCCCCCCGGTACAAGAGGCAGCATGCCATGTATTTGCCATGGCGGGGGTCACATTTCACCATCTGATTGGCTGGCTCAAAACAAGCATTTGTGATCTCAGCCACAGATAACTGCTCATGATAGGCCTTTTCTGCAGAGATGACTGGGGCATATGTGGCCAGAGGGAAGTGAATGCGTGGGTAGGGCACTAAGTTGGTCTGGAACTCCGTCAGGTCTACATTGAGAGCTCCATCAAAGCGCAGGGAGGCAGTGATGGAGGACACAATCTGACCAATCAGCCTATTCAGGTTTGTATAGGTTGGGCGTTCAATGTCCAGGTTCCTGCGGCAGATATCATAGATGGCTTCATTGTCCACCATGAAAGCACAATCTGAGTGCTCAAGGGTGGTGTGCGTGGTGAGGATGGAGTTGTAGGGCTCCACCACAGCTGTTGATATCTGAGGTGCAGGATAAATTGAGAATTCCAACTTGGACTTTTTGCCATAGTCAACAGAAAGTCGTTCCATCAGCAGAGAGGTGAATCCTGAGCCAGTGCCTCCCCCAAAGCTGTGGAAGATGAGGAATCCTTGGAGCCCTGTGCATTGGTCAGCCTATGAAACAGGAAAGAAAGCAAGAAAGTAAATTAGGGAGTGGTGGGTTAGGATTCTCTGGAGTTTTGTTTCATCTTTGATTTGCAGATATCCTAGGGCATTTTTTTTAAATTTTTGCATATGATTTTAATGCATGTACTAGAAGTCTCTCATTTTGAGTTTCTGTGAATATTAATGGAGGAAACAAGCTGTTATAACCAGCCTTATAGATCAGGGGTGGCCAACGGTAGCTCTCCAGATGTTTTTTTTTTGCCTACAACTCCCATCAGCCCTAGCCAGCATGGCCAATGGCTGGGGCTGATGGGAGTTGTAGGCAAAAAAAATCTGGAGAGCTACCGTCGGCCACCCCTGTTATAGAGCAGAATCACCCCATCCCAGCCAGTGCCAAGCTCTGGGCGATATACAGCATAAGAATAAAATACATACACTGAAATAAGTAAAACCAGTTACATTAAAAAGAAATTATAAACCCCGAAGGTGTCTCATTTAAAGTGCTATTATTCAGTTTCCCCCTGCAAGGGTGGGTTCGAGAAGGTGCGAGCATGGCAACCGTCGCTTTCCTGATGCATAGGTTTGGTGGAACATCTCTGCCTTACACGCCCTGCGGAACTGTAAAAGATCATGCAGGCCCCTGATTTTCTTCTGGCAGAGCATTCCACCCTCGTTGAGGACAGCTAATCCTCTTTACGGCTGTGGATCACCAGCAGGTTTTGGCCAGTAGAGCATAATGCCCTTCCAGAAACACAGTCGAGGAGGCGGTCCCCTAGATAAGTTGGTCCCAGACTGCTCAAGGCCTTAAAGGTCATAACCAAAACCTTGAATCTGACGTGGTCATCTAAGGCAAGGCTTTTTTGGGTAGAAAAACATATGTGTGTCCTGAACTCTAACCCTAACCCTAACCCTTACCATATGGGCCCATTCATTCTAATGAATCTCATAGGCTATAATGGAGAATGGAAAAAGATCCAAAGTTTTTCCCCATCAAGAGTGTACCATTCAGTGTGATATTAAAAATAAATCTTACCCAACCCTAAACCCAACCCCAATATTCACCCAAACATAAGTGTGTCCTGAACTCTAACCCTAACCCTTACCATATGGGCCCATTCATTCTAATGAATATCATAGGCTATAATGGAGAATGGAAAAACATCCAAAAAATTTTCCCATCAAGAGTATACCATTCAGTGTGATGTTAAAAATACATCTTACCCAACCCTAAACCCAACCCCAATATTCACCCAAACATAAGTGTGTCCTGAGCTCTAACCCTAACGCTAACCCTTACCATATGGGCCCATTCATTCTAATGAATCTCATAGGCTATAATGGAGAATGGAAAAACATCCAAAATTTTTCTCCATCAATAGTGTACCATTCAGTGTGATATTAAAAATACATCTTACCCAACCCTAAACCAGACCCCAATTTTAAACCGAACATATGGGTGTCCTGAACTCTAACCCTAACCCTAACCCTTACCATATGGGCCCATTCATTCTAATGAATCTCATAGGCTATAATGGAGAATGGAAAAACATCCAAAGTTTTTCCCCATCAAGAGTGTACCATTCAGTGTGATATTAAAAATAAATCTTACCCAACCCTAAACCCAACCCCAATATTCACCCAAACATAAGTGTGTCCTGAACTCTAACCCTAACCCTTACCATATGGGCCCATTCATTCTAATGAATCTCATAGGCTATAATGGAGAATGGAAAAACATCCAAAATTTTTCTCCATCAATAGTGTACCATTCAGTGTGATATTAAAAATACATCTTA
Organism: Heteronotia binoei; assembly: GCF_032191835.1. Taxonomy (NCBI): domain Eukaryota; kingdom Metazoa; phylum Chordata; class Lepidosauria; order Squamata; family Gekkonidae; genus Heteronotia; species Heteronotia binoei. Next base: position 174,924,608 of record NC_083243.1, on the reverse strand, counting down.
CCCAACCCTAAACCAGACCCCAATTTTAAACTGAACATATGTGTGTCCTGAATTCTAACCCTAACCCTAACCCTTACCATATGGGCCCATTCATTCTAATGAATCTCATAGGCTATAATGGAGAATGGAAAAACATCCAAAATTTTTCCCCATTAAGAGTGTACCATTCAGTGTGATATTAAAAATAAATCTTACCCAACCCCAATATTCACCCAAACATAAGTGTGTCCTGAACTCTAACCCTAACCCTTACCATATGGGCCCATTCATTCTAATGAATCTCATAGGCTATAATGGAGAATGGAAAAACATCCAAAAATTTTTCCCATCAAGAGTATACCATTCAGTGTGATGTTAAAAATACATCTTACCCAACCCTAAACCCAACCCCAATATTCACCCAAACATAAGTGTGTCCTGAACTCTAACCCTAACCCTTACCATATGGGCCCATTCATTCTCATGAATCTCATAGGCTATAATGGAGAATGCAAAAACATCCAAAATATTACTCCATCTATAGTGTACGATTCAGTGTGATATTAAAAATACATCTTACCCAACCCTAAACCAGACCACAATTTTAAACCGAACATATGTGTGTCCTGAACTCTAACCCTAACCCTAACCCTTACCATATGGGCCCATTCATTCTAATGAATTTCATAGGCTATAATGGAGAATGGAAAAACATCCAAACTTTTTCCCCATCAAGAGTGTACCATTCAGTGTGATATTAAAAATAAATCTTACCCAACCCTAAACCCAACCCCAATATTCACCCAAACATAAGTGTGTCCTGAACTCTAACCCTAACCCTTACCATATGGGCCCATTCATTCTAATGAATCTCATAGGCTATAATGGAGAATGGAAAAACATCCAAAATTTTTCCCATCAAGAGTATACCATTCAGTGTGATGTTAAAAATACATCTTACCCAACCCTAAACCCAACCCCAATATTCACCCAAACATAAGTGTGTCCTGAGCTCTAACCCTAACCCTAACCCTTACCATATGGGCCCATTCATTCTAATGAATCTCATAGGGTATAATGGAGAATGGAAAAACATCCAAAATTTTTCGCCATCAAGAGTGTACCATTCAGTGTGATATTAAAAATACATCTTATCCAACCCTAAACCCAACCCCAATATTCACACGAACATAAGTGTGTCCTGAACTCTAACCCTACCCCTAACCCTTACCATATGGGCCCATTCATTCTAATGAATCTCATAGGCTATAATGGAGAATGGAAAAACATCCAAAATTTTTCTCCATCAATAGTGTACCATTCAGTGTGATATTAAGAATACGTCTTACCCAACCCTAAACCTGACCCCAATTTTAAACCGAACATATGTGTGTCCTGAACTCTAACCCTAACCCTAACCCTTACCATATGGGCCCATTCATTCTAATGAATCTCATAGGATATAATGGAGAATGGAAAAACATCCAAAATTTTTCTCCATCAATAGTGTACCATTCAGTGTGATATTAAAAATACATCTTACCCAACCCTAAACCAGACCGCAATTTTAAACCGAACATATGGGTGTCCTGAACTCTAACCCTAACCCTAACCCTTACCATATGGGCCCATTCATTCTAATGAATCTCATAGGCTATAATGGAGAATGGAAAAACATCCAAAAAATTTTCCCATCAAGAGTATACCATTCAGTGTGATGTTAAAAATACATCTTACCCAACCCTAAACCCAACCCCAATATTCACCCAAACATAAGTGTGTCCTGAGCTCTAACCCTAACCCTAACCCTTACCATATGGGCCCATTCATTCTAATGAATCTCATAGGCTATAATGGAGAATAGAAAAACATCTAAAAAATTTTCCCATCAAGAGTATACCATTCAGTGTGATGTTAAAAATACATCTTACCCAACCCTAAACCAGACCCCAATTTTAAACCAAACATATCTGTGTCCTGAACTCTAACCCTAACCCTAACCCTTACCATATGGCCCATTCATTCTAATGAATCTCATAGGCTATAATGGAGAATGGAAAAACATCCAAAATTTTTCTCCATCAATAGTGTACCATTCAGTGTGATATTAAAAATACATCTTACCCAACACGAAACCAGACCCCAATTTTAAACCGAACATATGTGTGTCCTGAAGTCTAACCCTAACCCTAACCCTTACCATATGGGCCCATTCATTCTAATGAATCTCATAGGCTATAATGGAGAATGGAAAAACATCCAAAATTTTTCTCCATCAATAGTGTACCATTCAGTGTGATATTAAAAATACATCTTACCCAACCCTAAACCAGACCCCAATTTTAAACCGAACATATGGGTGTCCTGAACTCTAACCCTAACCCTTACCATATGGGCCCATTCATTCTAATGAATCTCATAGGCTATAATGGAGAATGGAAAAACATCCAAAAATTTTTCCCATCAAGAGTATACCATTCAGTGTGATGTTAAAAATACATCTTACCCAACCCTAAACCCAACCCCAATATTCACCCAAACATAAGTGTGTCCTGAGCTCTAACCCTAACCCTAACCCTTACCATATGGGCCCATTCATTCTAATGAATCTCATAGGCTATAATGGAGAATGGAAAAACATACAAAATATTACTCCATCTATAGTGTACCATTCAGTGTGATATTAAAAATACATCTTACCCAACCCTAAACCAGACCCCAATTTTAAACCAAACATATGTGTGTCCTGAACTCTAACCCTAACCCTAACCCTTACCATATGGGCCCATTCATTCTAATGAATTTCATAGGCTATAATGGAGAATGGAAAAACATCCAAAGTTTTTCCCCATCAAGAGTGTACCATTCAGTGTGATATTAAAAACAAATCTTACCCAACCCTAAACCCAACCCCAATATTCACACGAACATAAGTGTGTCCTGAGCTCTAACCCTAACCCTAACCCTTACCATATGGGCCCATTCATTCTAAAGAATCTCATAGGCTATAATGGAGAATGGAAAAACATCCAAAATTTTTCTCCATCAATAGTGTACCATTCAGTGTGATATTAAAAATACATCTTACCCAACCCTAAACCAGACCCCAATTTTAAACCGAACATATGTGTGTCCTGAACTCTAACCCTAACCCTAACCCTTACCATATGGGCCCATTCATTCTAATGAATCTCATAGGCTATAATGGAGAATGGAAAAACATCCAAAAAGTTTTCCGATCAAGAGTATACCATTCAGTGTGATGTTAAAAATACATCTTACCCAACCCTAAACCCAACCCCAATATTCACCCAAATATGTGTGTCCTGAGCTCTAACCCTAACCCTTACCATATGGGCCCATTCATTCTAATGAATCTCATAGGCTATAATGGAGAATGGAAAACATCCAAAATTTTTCGCCATCAAGAGTGTACCATTCAGTGTGATATTAAAAATACATCTTATCCAACCCTAAACCCAACCCCAATATTCACACGAACATAAGTGTGTCCTGAGCTCTAACCCTAACCCTAACCCTTACCATATGGGCCCATTCATTCTAATGAATCTCATAGGCTATAATGGAGAATGGAAAAACATCCAAAATTTTTCTCCATCAATAGTGTACCATTCAGTGTGATATTAAAAATACATCTTACCCAACCCTAAACCAGACCGCAATTTTAAACCGAACATATTTGTGTCCTGAACTCTAACCCTAACCCTTACCATATGGGCCCATTCATTCTATTGAATCTCATAGGCTATAATGGAGAATGGAAAAACATCCAAAATTTTTCTCCATCAATAGTGTACCATTCAGTGTGATATTAAAAATACATCTTACCCAACCCTAAACCAGACCCCAATTTTAAACCGAACATATGGGTGTCCTGAACTCTAACCCTAACCCTAACCCTTACCATATGGGCCCATTCATTCTAATGAATCTCATAGGCTATAATGGAGAATGGAAAAACATCCAAAAAATTTTCCCATCAAGAGTATACCATTCAGTGTGATGTTAAAAATACATCTTACCCAACCCTAAACCCAACCCCAATATTCACCCAAACATAAGTGTGTCCTGAGCTCTAACCCTAACCCTAACCATATGGGCCCATTCATTCTAATGAATCTCATAGGCTATAATGGAGAATAGAAAAACATCTAAAAATTTTTCCCATCAAGAGTATACCATTCAGTGTGATGTTAAAAATACATCTTACCCAACCCTAAACCAGACCCCAATTTTAAACCAAACATATGTGTGTCCTGAACTCTAACCCTAACCCTAACCCTTACCATATGGCCCATTCATTCTAATGAATCTCATAGGCTATAATGGAGAATGGAAAAACATCCAAAATTTTTCTCCATCAATAGTGTACCATTCAGTGTGATATTAAAAATACATCTTACCCAACCCTAAACCAGACCCCAATTTTAAACCGAACATATGTGTGTCCTGAACTCTAACCCTAACCCTAACCCTTACCATAAGGGCCCATTCATTCTCATGAATCTCATAGGCTATAATGGAGAATGGAAAAACATACAAAATATTACTCCATCTATAGTGTACCATTCAGTGTGATATTAAAAATACATCTTACCCAACCCTAAACCAGACCCCAATTTTAAACCAAACATATGTGTGTCCTGAACTCTAACCCTAACCCTAACCCTTACCATATGGGCCCATTCATTCTAATGAATTTCATAGGCTATAATGGAGAATGGAAAAACATCCAAAGTTTTTCCCCATCAAGAGTGTACCATTCAGTGTGATATTAAAAACAAATCTTACCCAACCCTAAACCCAACCCCAATATTCACCCAAACATAAGTGTGTCCTGAACTCTAACCCTAACCCTTACCATATGGGCGCATTCATTCTAATGAATCTCATAGGCTATAATGGAGAATGGAAAAACATCCAAAAATTTTTCCCATCAAGAGTATACCATTCACTGTGATGTTAAAAATACATCTTACCCAACCCTAAACCCAACCCCAATATTCACCCAAACATAAGTGTGTCCTGAGCTCTAACCCTAACCCTAACCCTTACCATATGGGCCCATTCATTCTAATGAATCTCATAGGCTATAATGGAGAATGGAAAAACATCCAAAAAATTTTCCCATCAAGAGTATACCATTCAGTGTGATGTTAAAAATACATCTTACCCAACCCTAAACCCAACCCCAATATTCACCCAAACATAAGTGTGTCCTGAGCTCTAACCCTAACCCTAACCCTTACCATATGGGCCCATTCATTCTAATGAATCTCATACGCTATAATGGAGAATGGAAAAACATCCAAAAAATTTTCCCATCAAGAGTATACCATTCAGTGTGATGTAAAAAATACATCTTACCCAACCCTAAACCCAACCCCAATATTCACACGAACATAAGTGTGTCCTGAGCTCTAACCCTAACCCTCACCCTTACCATATGGGCCCATTCATTCTAATGAATCTCATAGGCTATAATGGAGAATGGAAAAACATCCAAAATTTTTCTCCATCAATAGTGTACCATTCAGTGTGATATTAAAAATACATCTTACCCAACCCTAAACCAGACCCCAATTTTAAACCGAACATATGTGTGTACTGAACTCTAACACTAACCCTAACCCTTACCATATGGGCCCATTCATTCTAATGAATCTCATAGGCTATAATGGAGAATGGAAAAACATCCAATATTTTTCTCCATCAATAGTGTACCCTTCAGTGTGATATTAAAATACATCTTATCCAACCCTAAACCCAACCCCAATATTCACACGAACATAACTGGGTCCTGAGCTCTAACCCTAACCCTTACCATATGGGCCCATTCATTCTAATGAATCTCATAGGCTATAATGGAGAATGGAAAAACATCCAAAATTTTTCTCCATCAATAGTGTACCATTCAGTGTGATATTAAAAATACATCTTACCCAACCCTAAACCAGACCCCAATTTTAAACCGAACATATGGGTGTCCTGAACTCTAACCCTAACCCTAACCCTTACCATATGGGCCCATTCATTCTAATGAATCTCATCGGCTATAATGGAGAATGGAAAAACATCCAAAAATTTTTCCCATCAAGAGTATACCATTCAGTGTGATGTTAAAAATACATCTTACCCAACCCTAAACCCAACCCCAATATTCACCCAAACATAAGTGTGTCCTGAGCTCTAACCCTAACCCTAACCCTTACCATATGGGCCCATTCATTCTAATGAATCTCATAGGCTATAATGGAGAATGGAAAAACATCCAAAAAATTTTCCCATCAAGAGTATACCATTCAGTGTGATGTTAAAAATACATCTTACCCAACCCTAAACCCAACCCCAATATTCACACGAACATAAGTGTGTCCTGAGCTCTAACCCTAACCCTAACCCTTACCATATGGGCCCATTCATTCTAAAGAATCTCATAGGCTATAATGGAGAATGGAAAAACATCCAAAATTTTTCTCCATCAATAGTGTACCATTCAGTGTGATATTAAAAATACATCTTACCCAACCCTAAACCAGACCCCAATTTTAAACCGAACATATGTGTGTCCTGAACTCTAACCCTAACCCTAACCCTTACCATATGGGCCCATTCATTCTAATGAATCTCATAGGCTATAATGGAGAATGGAAAAACATCCAAAAAGTTTTCCCATCAAGAGTATACCATTCACTGTGATGTTAAAAATACATCTTACCCAACCCTAAACCCAACCCCAATATTCACCCAAACATAAGTGTGTCCTGAGCTCTAACCCTAACCCTAACCCTTACCATATGGGCCCATTCATTCTAATGAATCTCATAGGCTATAATGGAGAATGGAAAAACATCCAAAAAATTTTCCCATCAAGAGTATACCATTCAGTGTGATGTTAAAAATACATCTTACCCAACCCTAAACCCAACCCCAATATTCACCCAAACATAAGTGTGTCCTGAGCTCTAACCCTAACCCTAACCCTTACCATATGGGCCCATTCATTCTAATGAATCTCATACGCTATAATGGAGAATGGAAAAACATCCAAAAAATTTTCCCATCAAGAGTATACCATTCAGTGTGATGTAAAAAATACATCTTACCCAACCCTAAACCCAACCCCAATATTCACACGAACATAAGTGTGTCCTGAGCTCTAACCCTAACCCTCACCCTTACCATATGGGCCCATTCATTCTAATGAATCTCATAGGCTATAATGGAGAATGGAAAAACATCCAAAATTTTTCTCCATCAATAGTGTACCATTCAGTGTGATATTAAAAATACATCTTACCCAACCCTAAACCAGACCCCAATTTTAAACCGAACATATGTGTGTCCTGAACTCTAACCCTAACCCTCACCCTTACCATATGGGCCCATTCATTCTAATGAATCTCATAGGCTATAATGGAGAATGGAAAAACATACAAAATATTACTCCATCTATAGTGTACCATTCAGTGTGATATTAAAAATACATCTTACCCAACCCTAAACCAGACCCCAATTTTAAACCAAACATATGTGTGTCCTGAACTCTAACCCTAACCCTAACCCTTACCATATGGGCCCATTCATTCTAATGAATTTCATAGGCTATAATGGAGAATGGAAAAACATCCAAAGTTTTTCCCCATCAAGAGTGTACCATTCAGTGTGATATTAAAAACAAATCTTACCCAACCCTAAACCCAACCCCAATATTCACCCAAACATAAGTGTGTCCTGAACTCTAACCCTAACCCTTACCATATGGGCGCATTCATTCTAATGAATCTCATAGGCTATAATGGAGAATGGAAAAACATCCAAAATTTTTCTCCATAAATAGTGTACCATTCAGTGTGATATTAAAAATACATCTTACCCAACCCTAAACCAGACCCCAATTTTAAACCGAACATATGTGTGTCCTGAACTCTAACCCTAACCCTAACCCTTACCATAAGGGCCCATTCATTCTCATGAATCTCATAGGCTATAATGGAGAATGGAAAAACATACAAAATATTACTCCATCTATAGTGTACCATTCAGTGTGATATTAAAAATACATCTTACCCAACCCTAAACCAGACCCCAATTTTAAACCAAACATATGTGTGTCCTGAACTCTAACCCTAACCCTAACCCTTACCATATGGGCCCATTCATTCTAATGAATTTCATAGGCTATAATGGAGAATGGAAAAACATCCAAAGTTTTTCCCCATCAAGAGTGTACCATTCAGTGTGATATTAAAAACAAATCTTACCCAACCCTAAACCCAACCCCAATATTCACCCAAACATAAGTGTGTCCTGAACTCTAACCCTAACCCTTACCATATGGGCGCATTCATTCTAATGAATCTCATAGGCTATAATGGAGAATGGAAAAACATCCAAAAATTTTTCCCATCAAGAGTATACCATTCACTGTGATGTTAAAAATACATCTTACCCAACCCTAAACCCAACCCCAATATTCACCCAAACATAAGTGTGTCCTGAGCTCTAACCCTAACCCTAACCCTTACCATATGGGCCCATTCATTCTAATGAATCTCATAGGCTATAATGGAGAATGGAAAAACATCCAAAAATTTTTCCCATCAAGAGTATACCATTCAGTGTGATGTTAAAAATACATCTTACCCAACCCTAAACCCAACCCCAATATTCACCCAAACATAAGTGTGTCCTGAGCTCTAACCCTAACCCTAACCCTTACCATATGGGCCCATTCATTCTAATGAATCTCATACGCTATAATGGAGAATGGAAAAACATCCAAAAAATTTTCCCATCAAGAGTATACCATTCAGTGTGATGTAAAAAATACATCTTACCCAACCCTAAACCCAACCCCAATATTCACACGAACATAAGTGTGTCCTGAGCTCTAACCCTAACCCTCACCCTTACCATATGGGCCCATTCATTCTAATGAATCTCATAGGCTATAATGGAGAATGGAAAAACATCCAAAATTTTTCTCCATCAATAGTGTACCATTCAGTGTGATATTAAAAATACATCTTACCCAACCCTAAACCAGACCCCAATTTTAAACCGAACATATGTGTGTCCTGAACTCTAACCCTAACCCTAACCCTTACCATATGGGCCCATTCATTCTAATGAATCTCATAGGCTATAATGGAGAATGGAAAAACATCCAATATTTTTCTCCATCAATAGTGTACCCTTCAGTGTGATATTAAAATACATCTTATCCAACCCTAAACCCAACCCCAATATTCACACGAACATAACTGGGTCCTGAGCTCTAACCCTAACCCTTACCATATGGGCCCATTCATTCTAATGAATCTCATAGGCTATAATGGAGAATGGAAAAACATCCAAATTTTTTCTCCATCAATAGTGTACCATTCAGTGTGATATTAAAAATACATCTTACCCAACCCTAAACCAGACCCCAATTTTAAACCGAACATATGGGTGTCCTGAACTCTAACCCTAACCCTAACCCTTACCATATGGGCCCATTCATTCTAATGAATCTCATCGGCTATAATGGAGAATGGAAAAACATCCAAAAATTTTTCCCATCAAGAGTATACCATTCAGTGTGATGTTAAAAATACATCTTACCCAACCCTAAACCCAACCCCAATATTCACCCAAACATAAGTGTGTCCTGAGCTCTAACCCTAACCCTAACCCTTACCATATGGGCCCATTCATTCTAATGAATCTCATAGGCTATAATGGAGAATGGAAAAACATCCAAAAAATTTTCCCATCAAGAGTATACCATTCAGTGTGATGTTAAAAATACATCTTACCCAACCCTAAACCCAACCCCAATATTCACACGAACATAAGTGTGTCCTGAGCTCTAACCCTAACCCTAACCCTTACCATATGGGCCCATTCATTCTAAAGAATCTCATAGGCTATAATGGAGAATGGAAAAACATCCAAAATTTTTCTCCATCAATAGTGTACCATTCAGTGTGATATTAAAAATACATCTTACCCAACCCTAAACCAGACCCCAATTTTAAACCGAACATATGTGTGTCCTGAACTCTAACCCTAACCCTAACCCTTACCATATGGGCCCATTCATTCTAATGAATCTCATAGGCTATAATGGAGAATGGAAAAACATCCAAAAAGTTTTCCCATCAAGAGTATACCATTCACTGTGATGTTAAAAATACATCTTACCCAACCCTAAACCCAACCCCAATATTCACCCAAACATAAGTGTGTCCTGAGCTCTAACCCTAACCCTAACCCTTACCATATGGGCCCATTCATTCTAATGAATCTCATAGGCTATAATGGAGAATGGAAAAACATCCAAAAATTTTTCCCATCAAGAGTATACCATTCAGTGTGATGTTAAAAATACATCTTACCCAACCCTAAACCCAACCCCAATATTCACCCAAACATAAGTGTGTCCTGAGCTCTAACCCTAACCCTAACCCTTACCATATGGGCCCATTCATTCTAATGAATCTCATACGCTATAATGGAGAATGGAAAAACATCCAAAAAATTTTCCCATCAAGAGTATACCATTCAGTGTGATGTAAAAAATACATCTTACCCAACCCTAAACCCAACCCCAATATTCACACGAACATAAGTGTGTCCTGAGCTCTAACCCTAACCCTCACCCTTACCATATGGGCCCATTCATTCTAATGAATCTCATAGGCTATAATGGAGAATGGAAAAACATCCAAAATTTTTCTCCATCAATAGTGTACCATTCAGTGTGATATTAAAAATACATCTTACCCAACCCTAAACCAGACCCCAATTTTAAACCGAACATATGTGTGTCCTGAACTCTAACCCTAACCCTAACCCTTACCATATGGGCCCATTCATTCTAATGAATCTCATAGGCTATAATGGAGAATGGAAAAACATCCAATATTTTTCTCCATCAATAGTGTACCCTTCAGTGTGATATTAAAATACATCTTATCCAACCCTAAACCCAACCCCAATATTCACACGAACATAACTGGGTCCTGAGCTCTAACCCTAACCCTTACCATATGGGCCCATTCATTCTAATGAATCTCATAGGCTATAATGGAGAATGGAAAAACATCCAAAATTTTTCTCCATCAATAGTGTACCATTCAGTGTGATATTAAAAATACATCTTACCCAACCCTAAACCAGACCCCAATTTTAAACCGAACATATGGGTGTCCTGAACTCTAACCCTAACCCTAACCCTTACCATATGGGCCCATTCATTCTAATGAATCTCATAGGCTATAATGGAGAATGGAAAAACATCCAAAAAGTTTTCCCATCAAGAGTATACCATTCAGTGTGATGTTAAAAATACATCTTACCCAACCCTAAACCCAACCCCAATATTCACCCAAATATGTGTGTCCTGAGCTCTAACCCTAACCCTTACCATATGGGCCCATTCATTCTAATGAATCTCATAGGCTATAATGGAGAATGGAAAACATCCAAAATTTTTCGCCATCAAGAGTGTACCATTCAGTGTGATATTAAAAATACATCTTATCCAACCCTAAACCCAACCCCAATATTCACACGAACATAAGTGTGTCCTGAGCTCTAACCCTAACCCTAACCCTTACCATATGGGCCCATTCATTCTAATGAATCTCATAGGCTATAATGGAGAATGGAAAAACATCCAAAATTTTTCTCCATCAATAGTGTACCATTCAGTGTGATATTAAAAATACATCTTACCCAACCCTAAACCAGACCGCAATTTTAAACCGAACATATGTGTGTCCTGAACTCTAACCCTAACCCTTACCATATGGGCCCATTCATTCTATTGAATCTAATAGGCTATAATGGAGAATGGAAAAACATCCAAAATTTTTCTACATCAATAGTGTACCATTCAGTGTGATATTAAAAATACATCTTACCCAACCCTAAACCAGACCCCAATTTTAAACCGAACATATGGGTGTCCTGAACTCTAACCCTAACCCTAACCCTTACCATATGGGCCCATTCATTCTAATGAATCTCATAGGCTATAATGGAGAATGGAAAAACATCCAAAAAATTTCCCATCAAGAGTATACCATTCAGTGTGATGTTAAAAATACATCTTACCCAACCCTAAACCCAACCCCAATATTCACCCAAACATAAGTGTGTCCTGACCTCTAACCCTAACCCTAACCCTTACCATATGGGCCCATTCATTCTAATGAATCTCATAGGCTATAATGGAGAATAGAAAAACATCTAAAAAATTTTCCCATCAAGAGTATACCATTCAGTGTGATGTTAAAAATACATCTTACCCAACCCTAAACCAGACCCCAATTTTAAACCAAACATATGTGTGTCCTGAACTCTAACCCTAACCCTAACCCTTACCATATGGCCCATTCATTCTAATGAATCTCATAGGCTATAATGGAGAATGGAAAAACATCCAAAATTTTTCTCCATCAATAGTGTACCATTCAGTGTGATATTAAAAATACATCTTACCCAACCCTAAACCAGACCCCAATTTTAAACCGAACATATGTGTGTCCTGAACTCTAACCCTAACCCTAACCCTTACCATATGGGCCCATTCATTCTAATGAATCTCATAGGCTATAATGGAGAATGGAAAAACATCCAAAAAGTTTTCCCATCAAGAGTATACCATTCACTGTGATGTTAAAAATACATCTTACCCAACCCTAAACCCAACCCCAATATTCACCCAAACATAAGTGTGTCCTGAGCTCTAACCCTAACCCTAACCCTTACCATATGGGCCCATTCATTCTAATGAATCTCATAGGCTATAATGGAGAATGGAAAAACATCCAAAAATTTTTCCCATCAAGAGTATACCATTCAGTGTGATGTTAAAAATACATCTTACCCAACCCTAAACCCAACCCCAATATTCACACGAACATAACTGGGTCCTGAGCTCTAACCCTAACCCTTACCATATGGGCCCATTCATTCTAATGAATCTCATAGGCTATAATGGAGAATGGAAAAACATCCAAAATTTTTCTCCATCAATAGTGTACCATTCAGTGTGATATTAAAAATACATCTTACCCAACCCTAAACCAGACCCCAATTTTAAACCGAACATATGGGTGTCCTGAACTCTAACCCTAACCCTAACCCTTACCATATGGGCCCATTCATTCTAATGAATCTCATAGGCTATAATGGAGAATGGAAAAACATCCAAAAAGTTTTCCCATCAAGAGTATACCATTCAGTGTGATGTTAAAAATACATCTTACCCAACCCTAAACCCAACCCCAATATTCACCCAAATATGTGTGTCCTGAGCTCTAACCCTAACCCTTACCATATGGGCCCATTCATTCTAATGAATCTCATAGGCTATAATGGAGAATGGAAAACATCCAAAATTTTTCGCCATCAAGAGTGTACCATTCAGTGTGATATTAAAAATACATCTTATCCAACCCTAAACCCAACCCCAATATTCACACGAACATAAGTGTGTCCTGAGCTCTAACCCTAACCCTAACCCTTACCATATGGGCCCATTCATTCTAATGAATCTCATAGGCTATAATGGAGAATGGAAAAACATCCAAAATTTTTCTCCATCAATAGTGTACCATTCAGTGTGATATTAAAAATACATCTTACCCAACCCTAAACCAGACCGCAATTTTAAACCGAACATATGTGTGTCCTGAACTCTAACCCTAACCCTTACCATATGGGCCCATTCATTCTATTGAATCTAATAGGCTATAATGGAGAATGGAAAAACATCCAAAATTTTTCTACATCAATAGTGTACCATTCAGTGTGATATTAAAAATACATCTTACCCAACCCTAAACCAGACCCCAATTTTAAACCGAACATATGGGTGTCCTGAACTCTAACCCTAACCCTAACCCTTACCATATGGGCCCATTCATTCTAATGAATCTCATAGGCTATAATGGAGAATGGAAAAACATCCAAAAAATTTCCCATCAAGAGTATACCATTCAGTGTGATGTTAAAAATACATCTTACCCAACCCTAAACCCAACCCCAATATTCACCCAAACATAAGTGTGTCCTGACCTCTAACCCTAACCCTAACCCTTACCATATGGGCCCATTCATTCTAATGAATCTCATAGGCTATAATGGAGAATAGAAAAACATCTAAAAAATTTTCCCATCAAGAGTATACCATTCAGTGTGATGTTAAAAATACATCTTACCCAACCCTAAACCAGACCCCAATTTTAAACCAAACATATGTGTGTCCTGAACTCTAACCCTAACCCTAACCCTTACCATATGGCCCATTCATTCTAATGAATCTCATAGGCTATAATGGAGAATGGAAAAACATCCAAAATTTTTCTCCATCAATAGTGTACCATTCAGTGTGATATTAAAAATACATCTTACCCAACCCTAAACCAGACCCCAATTTTAAACCGAACATATGTGTGTCCTGAACTCTAACCCTAACCCTAACCCTTACCATATGGGCCCATTCATTCTAATGAATCTCATAGGCTATAATGGAGAATGGAAAAACATCCAAAAAGTTTTCCCATCAAGAGTATACCATTCACTGTGATGTTAAAAATACATCTTACCCAACCCTAAACCCAACCCCAATATTCACCCAAACATAAGTGTGTCCTGAGCTCTAACCCTAACCCTAACCCTTACCATATGGGCCCATTCATTCTAATGAATCTCATAGGCTATAATGGAGAATGGAAAAACATCCAAAAATTTTTCCCATCAAGAGTATACCATTCAGTGTGATGTTAAAAATACATCTTACCCAACCCTAAACCCAACCCCAATATTCACCCAAACATAAGTGTGTCCTGAGCTCTAACCCTAACCCTAACCCTTACCATATGGGCCCATTCATTCTAATGAATCTCATACGCTATAATGGAGAATGGAAAAACATCCAAAAAATTTTCCCATCAAGAGTATACCATTCAGTGTGATGTAAAAAATACATCTTACCCAACCCTAAACCCAACCCCAATATTCACACGAACATAAGTGTGTCCTGAGCTCTAACCCTAACCCTCACCCTTACCATATGGGCCCATTCATTCTAATGAATCTCATAGGCTATAATGGAGAATGGAAAAACATCCAAAATTTTTCTCCATCAATAGTGTACCATTCAGTGTGATATTAAAAATACATCTTACCCAACCCTAAACCAGACCCCAATTTTAAACCGAACATATGTGTGTCCTGAACTCTAACCCTAACCCTAACCCTTACCATATGGGCCCATTCATTCTAATGAATCTCATAGGCTATAATGGAGAATGGAAAAACATCCAATATTTTTCTCCATCAATAGTGTACCCTTCAGTGTGATATTAAAATACATCTTATCCAACCCTAAACCCAACCCCAATATTCACACGAACATAACTGGGTCCTGAGCTCTAACCCTAACCCTTACCATATGGGCCCATTCATTCTAATGAATCTCATAGGCTATAATGGAGAATGGAAAAACATCCAAAATTTTTCTCCATCAATAGTGTACCATTCAGTGTGATATTAAAAATACATCTTACCCAACCCTAAACCAGACCCCAATTTTAAACCGAACATATGGGTGTCCTGAACTCTAACCCTAACCCTAACCCTTACCATATGGGCCCATTCATTCTAATGAATCTCATAGGCTATAATGGAGAATGGAAAAACATCCAAAAAGTTTTCCCATCAAGAGTATACCATTCAGTGTGATGTTAAAAATACATCTTACCCAACCCTAAACCCAACCCCAATATTCACCCAAATATGTGTGTCCTGAGCTCTAACCCTAACCCTTACCATATGGGCCCATTCATTCGAATGAATCTCATAGGCTATAATGGAGAATGGAAAACATCCAAAATTTTTCGCCATCAAGAGTGTACCATTCAGTGTGATATTAAAAATACATCTTATCCAACCCTAAACCCAACCCCAATATTCACACGAACATAAGTGTGTCCTGAGCTCTAACCCTAACCCTAACCCTTACCATATGGGCCCATTCATTCTAATGAATCTCATAGGCTATAATGGAGAATGGAAAAACATCCAAAATTTTTCTCCATCAATAGTGTACCATTCAGTGTGATATTAAAAATACATCTTACCCAACCCTAAACCAGACCGCAATTTTAAACCGAACATATGTGTGTCCTGAACTCTAACCCTAACCCTTACCATATGGGCCCATTCATTCTATTGAATCTAATAGGCTATAATGGAGAATGGAAAAACATCCAAAATTTTTCTACATCAATAGTGTACCATTCAGTGTGATATTAAAAATACATCTTACCCAACCCTAAACCAGACCCCAATTTTAAACCGAACATATGGGTGTCCTGAACTCTAACCCTAACCCTAACCCTTACCATATGGGCCCATTCATTCTAATGAATCTCATAGGCTATAATGGAGAATGGAAAAACATCCAAAAAATTTCCCATCAAGAGTATACCATTCAGTGTGATGTTAAAAATACATCTTACCCAACCCTAAACCCAACCCCAATATTCACCCAAACATAAGTGTGTCCTGACCTCTAACCCTAACCCTAACCCTTACCATATGGGCCCATTCATTCTAATGAATCTCATAGGCTATAATGGAGAATAGAAAAACATCTAAAAAATTTTCCCATCAAGAGTATACCATTCAGTGTGATGTTAAAAATACATCTTACCCAACCCTAAACCAGACCCCAATTTTAAACCAAACATATGTGTGTCCTGAACTCTAACCCTAACCCTAACCCTTACCATATGGCCCATTCATTCTAATGAATCTCATAGGCTATAATGGAGAATGGAAAAACATCCAAAATTTTTCTCCATCAATAGTGTACCATTCAGTGTGATATTAAAAATACATCTTACCCAACCCTAAACCAGACCCCAATTTTAAACCGAACATATGGGTGTCCTGAACTCTAACCCTAACCCTAACCCTTACCATAAGGGCCCATTCATTCTCATGAATCTCATAGGCTATAATGGAGAATGGAAAAACATACAAAATATTACTCCATCTATAGTGTACCATTCAGTGTGATATTAAAAATACATCTTACCCAACCCTAAACCAGACCCCAATTTTAAACCAAACATATGTGTGTCCTGAACTCTAACCCTAACCCTAACCCTTACCATATGGGCCCATTCATTCTAATGAATTTCATAGGCTATAATGGAGAATGGAAAAACATCCAAAGTTTTTCCCCATCAAGAGTGTACCATTCAGTGTGATATTAAAAACAAATCTTACCCAACCCTAAACCCAACCCCAATATTCACCCAAACATAAGTGTGTCCTGAATTCTAACCCTAACCCTAACCCTTACCATATGGGCCCATTCATTCTAATGAATCTCATAGGCTATAATGGAGAATGGAAAAACATCCAAAAAATTTTCCCATCAAGAGTATACCATTCAGTGTGATGTTAAAAATACATCTTACCCAACCCTAAACCCAACCCCAATATTCACCCAAACATAAGTGTGTCCTGAGCTCTAACCCTAACCCTAACCCTTACCATATGGGCCCATTCATTCTAATGAATCTCATAGGCTATAATGGAGAATAGAAACACATCTAAAAATTTTTCCCATCAAGAGTATACCATTCAGTGTGATGTTAAAAATACATCTTACCCAACCCTAAACCAGACCCCAATTTTAAACCAAACATATGTGTGTCCTGAACTCTAACCCTAACCCTAACCCTTACCATATCGCCCATTCATTCTAATGAATCTCATAGGCTATAATGGAGAATGGAAAAACATCCAAAATTTTTCTCCATCAATAGTGTACCATTCAGTGTGATATTAAAAATACATCTTACCCAACCCTAAACCAGACCCCAATTTTAAACCGAACATATGGGTGTCCTGAACTCTAACCCTAACCCTAACCCTTACCATATGGGCCCATTCATTCTAATGAATCTCATAGGCTATAATGGAGAATGGAAAAACATCCAAAATTTTTCTCCATCAATAGTGTACCATTCAGTGTGATATTAAAAATACATCTTACCCAACCCTAAACCAGACCGCAATTTTAAACCGAACATATGTGTGTCCTGAACTCTAACCCTAACCCTAACCCTTACCATATGGGCCCATTCATTCTATTGAATCTCATAGGCTATAATGGAGAATGGAAAAACATCCAAAATTTTTCTCCATCAATAGTGTACCATTCAGTGTGATATTAAAAATACATCTTACCCAACCCTAAACCAGACCCCAATTTTAAACCGAACATATGGGTGTCCTGAACTCTAACCCTAACCCTAACCCTTACCATATGGGCCCATTCATTCGAATGAATCTCATAGGCTATAATGGAGAATGGAAAAACATCCAAAAAATTTCCCATCAAGAGTATACCATTCAGTGTGATGTTAAAAATACATCTTACCCAACCCTAAACCCAACCCCAATATTCACCCAAACATAAGTGTGTCCTGACCTCTAACCCTAACCCTAACCCTTACCATATGGGCCCATTCATTCTAATGAATCTCATAGGCTATAATGGAGAATAGAAAAACATCTAAAAAATTTTCCCATCAAGAGTATACCATTCAGTGTGATGTTAAAAATACATCTTACCCAACCCTAAACCAGACCCCAATTTTAAACCAAACATATGTGTGTCCTGAACTCTAACCCTAACCCTAACCCTTACCATATGGCCCATTCATTCTAATGAATCTCATAGGCTATAATGGAGAATGGAAAAACATCCAAAATTTTTCTCCATCAATAGTGTACCATTCAGTGTGATATTAAAAATACATCTTACCCAACCCTAAACCAGACCCCAATTTTAAACCGAACATATGTGTGTCCTGAACTCTAACCCTAACCCTAACCCTTACCATATGGGCCCATTCATTCTAATGAATCTCATAGGCTATAATGGAGAATGGAAAAACATCCAAAAAGTTTTCCCATCAAGAGTATACCATTCACTGTGATGTTAAAAATACATCTTACCCAACCCTAAACCCAACCCCAATATTCACCCAAACATAAGTGTGTCCTGAGCTCTAACCCTAACCCTAACCCTTACCATATGGGCCCATTCATTCTAATGAATCTCATAGGCTATAATGGAGAATGGAAAAACATCCAAAAATTTTTCCCATCAAGAGTATACCATTCAGTGTGATGTTAAAAATACATCTTACCCAACCCTAAACCCAACCCCAATATTCACCCAAACATAAGTGTGTCCTGAGCTCTAACCCTAACCCTAACCCTTACCATATGGGCCCATTCATTCTAATGAATCTCATACGCTATAATGGAGAATGGAAAAACATCCAAAAAATTTTCCCATCAAGAGTATACCATTCAGTGTGATGTAAAAAATACATCTTACCCAACCCTAAACCCAACCCCAATATTCACACGAACATAAGTGTGTCCTGAGCTCTAACCCTAACCCTCACCCTTACCATATGGGCCCATTCATTCTAATGAATCTCATAGGCTATAATGGAGAATGGAAAAACATCCAAAATTTTTCTCCATCAATAGTGTACCATTCAGTGTGATATTAAAAATACATCTTACCCAACCCTAAACCAGACCCCAATTTTAAACCGAACATATGTGTGTCCTGAACTCTAACCCTAACCCTAACCCTTACCATATGGGCCCATTCATTCTAATGAATCTCATAGGCTATAATGGAGAATGGAAAAACATCCAATATTTTTCTCCATCAATAGTGTACCCTTCAGTGTGATATTAAAATACATCTTATCCAACCCTAAACCCAACCCCAATATTCACACGAACATAACTGGGTCCTGAGCTCTAACCCTAACCCTTACCATATGGGCCCATTCATTCTAATGAATCTCATAGGCTATAATGGAGAATGGAAAAACATCCAAAATTTTTCTCCATCAATAGTGTACCATTCAGTGTGATATTAAAAATACATCTTACCCAACCCTAAACCAGACCCCAATTTTAAACCGAACATATGGGTGTCCTGAACTCTAACCCTAACCCTAACCCTTACCATATGGGCCCATTCATTCTAATGAATCTCATAGGCTATAATGGAGAATGGAAAAACATCCAAAAAGTTTTCCCATCAAGAGTATACCATTCAGTGTGATGTTAAAAATACATCTTACCCAACCCTAAACCCAACCCCAATATTCACCCAAATATGTGTGTCCTGAGCTCTAACCCTAACCCTTACCATATGGGCCCATTCATTCGAATGAATCTCATAGGCTATAATGGAGAATGGAAAACATCCAAAATTTTTCGCCATCAAGAGTGTACCATTCAGTGTGATATTAAAAATACATCTTATCCAACCCTAAACCCAACCCCAATATTCACACGAACATAAGTGTGTCCTGAGCTCTAACCCTAACCCTAACCCTTACCATATGGGCCCATTCATTCTAATGAATCTCATAGGCTATAATGGAGAATGGAAAAACATCCAAAATTTTTCTCCATCAATAGTGTACCATTCAGTGTGATATTAAAAATACATCTTACCCAACCCTAAACCAGACCGCAATTTTAAACCGAACATATGTGTGTCCTGAACTCTAACCCTAACCCTTACCATATGGGCCCATTCATTCTATTGAATCTAATAGGCTATAATGGAGAATGGAAAAACATCCAAAATTTTTCTACATCAATAGTGTACCATTCAGTGTGATATTAAAAATACATCTTACCCAACCCTAAACCAGACCCCAATTTTAAACCGAACATATGGGTGTCCTGAACTCTAACCCTAACCCTAACCCTTACCATATGGGCCCATTCATTCTAATGAATCTCATAGGCTATAATGGAGAATGGAAAAACATCCAAAAAATTTCCCATCAAGAGTATACCATTCAGTGTGATGTTAAAAATACATCTTACCCAACCCTAAACCCAACCCCAATATTCACCCAAACATAAGTGTGTCCTGACCTCTAACCCTAACCCTAACCCTTACCATATGGGCCCATTCATTCTAATGAATCTCATAGGCTATAATGGAGAATAGAAAAACATCTAAAAAATTTTCCCATCAAGAGTATACCATTCAGTGTGATGTTAAAAATACATCTTACCCAACCCTAAACCAGACCCCAATTTTAAACCAAACATATGTGTGTCCTGAACTCTAACCCTAACCCTAACCCTTACCATATGGCCCATTCATTCTAATGAATCTCATAGGCTATAATGGAGAATGGAAAAACATCCAAAATTTTTCTCCATCAATAGTGTACCATTCAGTGTGATATTAAAAATACATCTTACCCAACCCTAAACCAGACCCCAATTTTAAACCGAACATATGGGTGTCCTGAACTCTAACCCTAACCCTAACCCTTACCATAAGGGCCCATTCATTCTCATGAATCTCATAGGCTATAATGGAGAATGGAAAAACATACAAAATATTACTCCATCTATAGTGTACCATTCAGTGTGATATTAAAAATACATCTTACCCAACCCTAAACCAGACCCCAATTTTAAACCAAACATATGTGTGTCCTGAACTCTAACCCTAACCCTAACCCTTACCATATGGGCCCATTCATTCTAATGAATTTCATAGGCTATAATGGAGAATGGAAAAACATCCAAAGTTTTTCCCCATCAAGAGTGTACCATTCAGTGTGATATTAAAAACAAATCTTACCCAACCCTAAACCCAACCCCAATATTCACCCAAACATAAGTGTGTCCTGAATTCTAACCCTAACCCTAACCCTTACCATATGGGCCCATTCATTCTAATGAATCTCATAGGCTATAATGGAGAATGGAAAAACATCCAAAAAATTTTCCCATCAAGAGTATACCATTCAGTGTGATGTTAAAAATACATCTTACCCAACCCTAAACCCAACCCCAATATTCACCCAAACATAAGTGTGTCCTGAGCTCTAACCCTAACCCTAACCCTTACCATATGGGCCCATTCATTCTAATGAATCTCATAGGCTATAATGGAGAATAGAAACACATCTAAAAATTTTTCCCATCAAGAGTATACCATTCAGTGTGATGTTAAAAATACATCTTACCCAACCCTAAACCAGACCCCAATTTTAAACCAAACATATGTGTGTCCTGAACTCTAACCCTAACCCTAACCCTTACCATATCGCCCATTCATTCTAATGAATCTCATAGGCTATAATGGAGAATGGAAAAACATCCAAAATTTTTCTCCATCAATAGTGTACCATTCAGTGTGATATTAAAAATACATCTTACCCAACCCTAAACCAGACCCCAATTTTAAACCGAACATATGGGTGTCCTGAACTCTAACCCTAACCCTAACCCTTACCATATGGGCCCATTCATTCTAATGAATCTCATAGGCTATAATGGAGAATGGAAAAACATCCAAAATTTTTCTCCATCAATAGTGTACCATTCAGTGTGATATTAAAAATACATCTTACCCAACCCTAAACCAGACCGCAATTTTAAACCGAACATATGTGTGTCCTGAACTCTAACCCTAACCCTAACCCTTACCATATGGGCCCATTCATTCTATTGAATCTCATAGGCTATAATGGAGAATGGAAAAACATCCAAAATTTTTCTCCATCAATAGTGTACCATTCAGTGTGATATTAAAAATACATCTTACCCAACCCTAAACCAGACCCCAATTTTAAACCGAACATATGGGTGTCCTGAACTCTAACCCTAACCCTAACCCTTACCATATGGGCCCATTCATTCGAATGAATCTCATAGGCTATAATGGAGAATGGAAAAACATCCAAAAAATTTTCCCATCAAGAGTATACCATTCAGTGTGATGTTAAAAATACATCTTACCCAACCCTAAACCCAACCCCAATATTCACCCAAACATAAGTGTGTCCTGAGATCTAACCCTAACCCTAACCCTTACCATATGGGCCCATTCATTCTAATGAATCTCATAGGCTATAATGGAGAATAGAAAAACATCTAAAAAATTTTCCCATCAAGAGTATACCATTCAGTGTGATATTAAAAATACATCTTACCCAACCCTAAACCAGACCGCAATTTTAAACCGAACATATGTGTGTCCTGAACTCTAACCCTAACCCTAACCCTTACCATATGGGCCCATTCATTCTAATGAATCTCATAGGCTATAATGGAGAATGGAAAAACATCCAAAATTTTTCTCCATCAATAGTGTACCATTCAGTGTGATATTAAAAATACATCTTACCCAACCCTAAACCAGACCCCAATTTTAAACCGAACATATGTGTGTCCTGAACTCTAACCCTAACCCTAACCCTTACCATATGGGCCCATTCATTCTAATGAATCTCATAGGCTATAATGGAGAATGGAAAAACATCCAAAAAGTTTTCCCATCAAGAGTATACCATTCACTGTGATGTTAAAAATACATCTTACCCAACCCTAAACCCAACCCCAATATTCACCCAAACATAAGTGTGTCCTGAGCTCTAACCCTAACCCTAACCCTTACCATATGGGCCCATTCATTCTAATGAATCTCATAGGCTATAATGGAGAATGGAAAAACATCCAAAAAATTTTCCCATCAAGAGTATACCATTCAGTGTGATGTTAAAAATACATCTTACCCAACCCTAAACCCAACCCCAATATTCACCCAAACATAAGTGTGTCCTGAGCTCTAACCCTAACCCTAACCCTTACCATATGGGCCCATTCATTCTAATGAATCTCATACGCTATAATGGAGAATGGAAAAACATCCAAAAAATTTTCCCATCAAGAGTATACCATTCAGTGTGATGTAAAAAATACATCTTACCCAACCCTAAACCCAACCCCAATATTCACACGAACATAAGTGTGTCCTGAGCTCTAACCCTAACCCTCACCCTTACCATATGGGCCCATTCATTCTAATGAATCTCATAGGCTATAATGGAGAATGGAAAAACATCCAAAATTTTTCTCCATCAATAGTGTACCATTCAGTGTGATATTAAAAATACATCTTACCCAACCCTAAACCAGACCCCAATTTTAAACCGAACATATGTGTGTCCTGAACTCTAACCCTAACCCTAACCCTTACCATATGGGCCCATTCATTCTAATGAATCTCATAGGCTATAATGGAGAATGGAAAAACATCCAATATTTTTCTCCATCAATAGTGTACCCTTCAGTGTGATATTAAAATACATCTTATCCAACCCTAAACCCAACCCCAATATTCACACGAACATAACTGGGTCCTGAGCTCTAACCCTAACCCTTACCATATGGGCCCATTCATTCTAATGAATCTCATAGGCTATAATGGAGAATGGAAAAACATCCAAAATTTTTCTCCATCAATAGTGTACCATTCAGTGTGATATTAAAAATACATCTTACCCAACCCTAAACCAGACCCCAATTTTAAACCGAACATATGGGTGTCCTGAACTCTAACCCTAACCCTAACCCTTACCATATGGGCCCATTCATTCTAATGAATCTCATAGGCTATAATGGAGAATGGAAAAACATCCAAAAAGTTTTCCCATCAAGAGTATACCATTCAGTGTGATGTTAAAAATACATCTTACCCAACCCTAAACCCAACCCCAATATTCACCCAAATATGTGTGTCCTGAGCTCTAACCCTAACCCTTACCATATGGGCCCATTCATTCTAATGAATCTCATAGGCTATAATGGAGAATGGAAAACATCCAAAATTTTTCGCCATCAAGAGTGTACCATTCAGTGTGATATTAAAAATACATCTTATCCAACCCTAAACCCAACCCCAATATTCACACGAACATAAGTGTGTCCTGAGCTCTAACCCTAACCCTAACCCTTACCATATGGGCCCATTCATTCTAATGAATCTCATAGGCTATAATGGAGAATGGAAAAACATCCAAAATTTTTCTCCATCAATAGTGTACCATTCAGTGTGATATTAAAAATACATCTTACCCAACCCTAAACCAGACCGCAATTTTAAACCGAACATATGTGTGTCCTGAACTCTAACCCTAACCCTTACCATATGGGCCCATTCATTCTATTGAATCTAATAGGCTATAATGGAGAATGGAAAAACATCCAAAATTTTTCTACATCAATAGTGTACCATTCAGTGTGATATTAAAAATACATCTTACCCAACCCTAAACCAGACCCCAATTTTAAACCGAACATATGGGTGTCCTGAACTCTAACCCTAACCCTAACCCTTACCATATGGGCCCATTCATTCTAATGAATCTCATAGGCTATAATGGAGAATGGAAAAACATCCAAAAAATTTCCCATCAAGAGTATACCATTCAGTGTGATGTTAAAAATACATCTTACCCAACCCTAAACCCAACCCCAATATTCACCCAAACATAAGTGTGTCCTGACCTCTAACCCTAACCCTAACCCTTACCATATGGGCCCATTCATTCTAATGAATCTCATAGGCTATAATGGAGAATAGAAAAACATCTAAAAAATTTTCCCATCAAGAGTATACCATTCAGTGTGATGTTAAAAATACATCTTACCCAACCCTAAACCAGACCCCAATTTTAAACCAAACATATGTGTGTCCTGAACTCTAACCCTAACCCTAACCCTTACCATATGGCCCATTCATTCTAATGAATCTCATAGGCTATAATGGAGAATGGAAAAACATCCAAAATTTTTCTCCATCAATAGTGTACCATTCAGTGTGATATTAAAAATACATCTTACCCAACCCTAAACCAGACCCCAATTTTAAACCGAACATATGGGTGTCCTGAACTCTAACCCTAACCCTAACCCTTACCATAAGGGCCCATTCATTCTCATGAATCTCATAGGCTATAATGGAGAATGGAAAAACATACAAAATATTACTCCATCTATAGTGTACCATTCAGTGTGATATTAAAAATACATCTTACCCAACCCTAAACCAGACCCCAATTTTAAACCAAACATATGTGTGTCCTGAACTCTAACCCTAACCCTAACCCTTACCATATGGGCCCATTCATTCTAATGAATTTCATAGGCTATAATGGAGAATGGAAAAACATCCAAAGTTTTTCCCCATCAAGAGTGTACCATTCAGTGTGATATTAAAAACAAATCTTACCCAACCCTAAACCCAACCCCAATATTCACCCAAACATAAGTGTGTCCTGAATTCTAACCCTAACCCTAACCCTTACCATATGGGCCCATTCATTCTAATGAATCTCATAGGCTATAATGGAGAATGGAAAAACATCCAAAAAATTTTCCCATCAAGAGTATACCATTCAGTGTGATGTTAAAAATACATCTTACCCAACCCTAAACCCAACCCCAATATTCACCCAAACATAAGTGTGTCCTGAGCTCTAACCCTAACCCTAACCCTTACCATATGGGCCCATTCATTCTAATGAATCTCATAGGCTATAATGGAGAATAGAAACACATCTAAAAATTTTTCCCATCAAGAGTATACCATTCAGTGTGATGTTAAAAATACATCTTACCCAACCCTAAACCAGACCCCAATTTTAAACCAAACATATGTGTGTCCTGAACTCTAACCCTAACCCTAACCCTTACCATATCGCCCATTCATTCTAATGAATCTCATAGGCTATAATGGAGAATGGAAAAACATCCAAAATTTTTCTCCATCAATAGTGTACCATTCAGTGTGATATTAAAAATACATCTTACCCAACCCTAAACCAGACCCCAATTTTAAACCGAACATATGGGTGTCCTGAACTCTAACCCTAACCCTAACCCTTACCATATGGGCCCATTCATTCTAATGAATCTCATAGGCTATAATGGAGAATGGAAAAACATCCAAAATTTTTCTCCATCAATAGTGTACCATTCAGTGTGATATTAAAAATACATCTTACCCAACCCTAAACCAGACCGCAATTTTAAACCGAACATATGTGTGTCCTGAACTCTAACCCTAACCCTAACCCTTACCATATGGGCCCATTCATTCTATTGAATCTCATAGGCTATAATGGAGAATGGAAAAACATCCAAAATTTTTCTCCATCAATAGTGTACCATTCAGTGTGATATTAAAAATACATCTTACCCAACCCTAAACCAGACCCCAATTTTAAACCGAACATATGGGTGTCCTGAACTCTAACCCTAACCCTAACCCTTACCATATGGGCCCATTCATTCGAATGAATCTCATAGGCTATAATGGAGAATGGAAAAACATCCAAAAAAATTTCCCATCAAGAGTATACCATTCAGTGTGATGTTAAAAATACATCTTACCCAACCCTAAACCCAACCCCAATATTCACCCAAACATAAGTGTGTCCTGAGATCTAACCCTAACCCTAACCCTTACCATATGGGCCCATTCATTCTAATGAATCTCATAGGCTATAATGGAGAATAGAAAAACATCTAAAAAATTTTCCCATCAAGAGTATACCATTCAGTGTGATGTTAAAAATACATCTTACCCAACCCTAAACCCAACCCCAATATTCACCCAAACATAAGTGTGTCCTGAGCTCTAACCCTAACCCTAACCCTTACCATATGGGCCCATTCATTCTAATGAATCTCATAGGCTATAATGGAGAATAGAAACACATCTAAAAATTTTTCCCATCAAGAGTATACCATTCAGTGTGATGTTAAAAATACATCTTACCCAACCCTAAACCAGACCCCAATTTTAAACCAAACATATGTGTGTCCTGAACTCTAACCCTAACCCTTACCATATCGCCCATTCATTCTAATGAATCTCATAGGCTATAATGGAGAATGGAAAAACATCCAAAATTTTTCTCCATCAATAGCGTACCATTCAGTGTGATATTAAAAATACATCTTACCCAACCCTAAACCAGACCCCAATTTTAAACCGAACATATGGGTGTCCTGAACTCTAACCCTAACCCTAACCCTTACCATATGGGCCCATTCATTCTAATGAATCTCATAGGCTATAATGGAGAATGGAAAAACATCCAAAATTTTTCTCCATCAATAGTGTACCATTCAGTGTGATATTAAAAATACATCTTACCCAACCCTAAACCAGACCGCAATTTTAAACCGAACATATGTGTGTCCTGAACTCTAACCCTAACCCTAACCCTTACCATATGGGCCCATTCATTCTATTGAATCTCATAGGCTATAATGGAGAATGGAAAAACATCCAAAATTTTTCTCCATCAATAGTGTACCATTCAGTGTGATATTAAAAATACATCTTACCCAACCCTAAACCAGACCCCAATTTTAAACCGAACATATGGGTGTCCTGAACTCTAACCCTAACCCTAACCCTTACCATATGGGCCCATTCATTCGAATGACTCTCATAGGCTATAATGGAGAATGGAAAAACATCCAAAAAAATTTCCCATCAAGAGTATACCATTCAGTGTGATGTTAAAAATACATCTTACCCAACCCTAAACCCAACCCCAATATTCACCCAAACATAAGTGTGTCCTGAGATCTAACCCTAACCCTAACCCTTACCATATGGGCCCATTCATTCTAATGAATCTCATAGGCTATAATGGAGAATAGAAAAACATCTAAAAAATTTTCCCATCAAGAGTATACCATTCAGTGTGATATTAAAAATACATCTTACCCAACCCTAAACCAGACCGCAATTTTAAACCGAACATATGTGTGTCCTGAACTCTAACCCTAACCCTAACCCTTACCATATGGGCCCATTCATTCTAATGAATCTCATAGGCTATAATGGAGAATGGAAAAACATCCAAAATTTTTCTCCATCAATAGTGTACCATTCAGTGTGATATTAAAAATACATCTTACCCAACCCTAAACCAGACCCCAATTTTAAACCGAACATATGTGTGTCCTGAACTCTAACCCTAACCCTAACCCTTACCATATGGGCCCATTCATTCTAATGAATCTCATCGGCTATAATGGAGAATGGAAAAACATCCAAAAATTTTTCCCATCAAGAGTATACCATTCAGTGTGATGTTAAAAATACATCTTACCCAACCCTAAACCCAACCCCAATATTCACCCAAACATAAGTGTGTCCTGAGCTCTAACCCTAACCCTAACCCTTACCATATGGGCCCATTCATTCTAATGAATCTCATAGGCTATAATGGAGAATGGAAAAACATCCAAAAAATTTTCCCATCAAGAGTATACCATTCAGTGTGATGTTAAAAATACATCTTACCCAACCCTAAACCCAACCCCAATATTCACACGAACATAAGTGTGTCCTGAGCTCTAACCCTAACCCTAACCCTTACCATATGGGCCCATTCATTCTAAAGAATCTCATAGGCTATAATGGAGAATGGAAAAACATCCAAAATTTTTCTCCATCAATAGTGTACCATTCAGTGTGATATTAAAAATACATCTTACCCAACCCTAAACCAGACCACAATTTTAAACCGAACATATGTGTGTCCTGAACTCTAACCCTAACCCTAACCCTTACCATATGGGCCCATTCATTCTATTGAATCTCATAGGCTATAATGGAGAATGGAAAAACATCCAAAATTTTTCTCCATCAATAGTGTACCATTCAGTGTGATATTAAAAATACATCTTACCCAACCCTAAACCAGACCCCAATTTTAAACCGAACATATGGGTGTCCTGAACTCTAACCCTAACCCTAACCCTTACCATATGGGCCCATTCATTCGAATGAATCTCATAGGCTATAATGGAGAATGGAAAAACATCCAAAAAATTTTCCCATCAAGAGTATACCATTCAGTGTGATGTTAAAAATACATCTTACCCAACCCTAAACCCAACCCCAATATTCACCCAAACATAAGTGTGTCCTGAGATCTAACCCTAACCCTAACCCTTACCATATGGGCCCATTCATTCTAATGAATCTCATAGGCTATAATGGAGAATAGAAAAACATCTAAAAAATTTTCCCATCAAGAGTATACCATTCAGTGTGATATTAAAAATACATCTTACCCAACCCTAAACCAGACCGCAATTTTAAACCGAACATATGTGTGTCCTGAACTCTAACCCTAACCCTAACCCTTACCATATGGGCCCATTCATTCTAATGAATCTCATAGGCTATAATGGAGAATGGAAAAACATCCAAAATTTTTCTCCATCAATAGTGTACCATTCAGTGTGATATTAAAAATACATCTTACCCAACCCTAAACCAGACCCCAATTTTAAACCGAACATATGGGTGTCCTGAACTCTAACCCTAACCCTAACCCTTACCATATGGGCCCATTCATTCTAATGAATCTCATCGGCTATAATGGAGAATGGAAAAACATCCAAAAATTTTTCCCATCAAGAGTATACCATTCAGTGTGATGTTAAAAATACATCTTACCCAACCCTAAACCCAACCCCAATATTCACCCAAACATAAGTGTGTCCTGAGCTCTAACCCTAACCCTAACCCTTACCATATGGGCCCATTCATTCTAATGAATCTCATAGGCTATAATGGAGAATGGAAAAACATCCAAAAAATTTTCCCATCAAGAGTATACCATTCAGTGTGATGTTAAAAATACATCTTACCCAACCCTAAACCCAACCCCAATATTCACACGAACATAAGTGTGTCCTGAGCTCTAACCCTAACCCTAACCCTTACCATATGGGCCCATTCATTCTAAAGAATCTCATAGGCTATAATGGAGAATGGAAAAACATCCAAAATTTTTCTCCATCAATAGTGTACCATTCAGTGTGATATTAAAAATACATCTTACCCAACCCTAAACCAGACCCCAATTTTAAACCGAACATATGTGTGTCCTGAACTCTAACCCTAACCCTAACCCTTACCATATGGGCCCATTCATTCTAATGAATCTCATAGGCTATAATGGAGAATGGAAAAACATCCAATATTTTTCTCCATCAATAGTGTACCCTTCAGTGTGATATTAAAATACATCTTATCCAACCCTAAACCCAACCCCAATATTCACACGAACATAACTGGGTCCTGAGCTCTAACCCTAACCCTTACCATATGGGCCCATTCATTCTAATGAATCTCATAGGCTATAATGGAGAATGGAAAAACATCCAAAATTTTTCTCCATCAATAGTGTACCATTCAGTGTGATATTAAAAATACATCTTACCCAACCCTAAACCAGACCCCAATTTTAAACCGAACATATGGGTGTCCTGAACTCTAACCCTAACCCTAACCCTTACCATATGGGCCCATTCATTCTAATGAATCTCATAGGCTATAATGGAGAATGGAAAAACATCCAAAAAGTTTTCCCATCAAGAGTATACCATTCAGTGTGATGTTAAAAATACATCTTACCCAACCCTAAACCCAACCCCAATATTCACCCAAATATGTGTGTCCTGAGCTCTAACCCTAACCCTTACCATATGGGCCCATTCATTCTAATGAATCTCATAGGCTATAATGGAGAATGGAAAACATCCAAAATTTTTCGCCATCAAGAGTGTACCATTCAGTGTGATATTAAAAATACATCTTATCCAACCCTAAACCCAACCCCAATATTCACACGAACATAAGTGTGTCCTGAGCTCTAACCCTAACCCTAACCCTTACCATATGGGCCCATTCATTCTAATGAATCTCATAGGCTATAATGGAGAATGGAAAAACATCCAAAATTTTTCTCCATCAATAGTGTACCATTCAGTGTGATATTAAAAATACATCTTACCCAACCCTAAACCAGACCGCAATTTTAAACCGAACATATGTGTGTCCTGAACTCTAACCCTAACCCTTACCATATGGGCCCATTCATTCTATTGAATCTAATAGGCTATAATGGAGAATGGAAAAACATCCAAAATTTTTCTACATCAATAGTGTACCATTCAGTGTGATATTAAAAATACATCTTACCCAACCCTAAACCAGACCCCAACTTTAAACCGAACATATGGGTGTCCTGAACTCTAACCCTAACCCTAACCCTTACCATATGGGCCCATTCATTCTAATGAATCTCATAGGCTATAATGGAGAATGGAAAAACATCCAAAAAATTTCCCATCAAGAGTATACCATTCAGTGTGATGTTAAAAATACATCTTACCCAACCCTAAACCCAACCCCAATATTCACCCAAACATAAGTGTGTCCTGACCTCTAACCCTAACCCTAACCCTTACCATATGGGCCCATTCATTCTAATGAATCTCATAGGCTATAATGGAGAATAGAAAAACATCTAAAAAATTTTCCCATCAAGAGTATACCATTCAGTGTGATGTTAAAAATACATCTTACCCAACCCTAAACCAGACCCCAATTTTAAACCAAACATATGTGTGTCCTGAACTCTAACCCTAACCCTAACCCTTACCATATGGCCCATTCATTCTAATGAATCTCATAGGCTATAATGGAGAATGGAAAAACATCCAAAATTTTTCTCCATCAATAGTGTACCATTCAGTGTGATATTAAAAATACATCTTACCCAACCCTAAACCAGACCCCAATTTTAAACCGAACATATGGGTGTCCTGAACTCTAACCCTAACCCTAACCCTTACCATAAGGGCCCATTCATTCTCATGAATCTCATAGGCTATAATGGAGAATGGAAAAACATACAAAATATTACTCCATCTATAGTGTACCATTCAGTGTGATATTAAAAATACATCTTACCCAACCCTAAACCAGACCCCAATTTTAAACCAAACATATGTGTGTCCTGAACTCTAACCCTAACCCTAACCCTTACCATATGGGCCCATTCATTCTAATGAATTTCATAGGCTATAATGGAGAATGGAAAAACATCCAAAGTTTTTCCCCATCAAGAGTGTACCATTCAGTGTGATATTAAAAACAAATCTTACCCAACCCTAAACCCAACCCCAATATTCACCCAAACATAAGTGTGTCCTGAATTCTAACCCTAACCCTAACCCTTACCATATGGGCCCATTCATTCTAATGAATCTCATAGGCTATAATGGAGAATGGAAAAACATCCAAAAAATTTTCCCATCAAGAGTATACCATTCAGTGTGATGTTAAAAATACATCTTACCCAACCCTAAACCCAACCCCAATATTCACCCAAACATAAGTGTGTCCTGAGCTCTAACCCTAACCCTAACCCTTACCATATGGGCCCATTCATTCTAATGAATCTCATAGGCTATAATGGAGAATAGAAACACATCTAAAAATTTTTCCCATCAAGAGTATACCATTCAGTGTGATGTTAAAAATACATCTTACCCAACCCTAAACCAGACCCCAATTTTAAACCAAACATATGTGTGTCCTGAACTCTAACCCTAACCCTAACCCTTACCATATCGCCCATTCATTCTAATGAATCTCATAGGCTATAATGGAGAATGGAAAAACATCCAAAATTTTTCTCCATCAATAGTGTACCATTCAGTGTGATATTAAAAATACATCTTACCCAACCCTAAACCAGACCCCAATTTTAAACCGAACATATGGGTGTCCTGAACTCTAACCCTAACCCTAACCCTTACCATATGGGCCCATTCATTCTAATGAATCTCATAGGCTATAATGGAGAATGGAAAAACATCCAAAATTTTTCTCCATCAATAGTGTACCATTCAGTGTGATATTAAAAATACATCTTACCCAACCCTAAACCAGACCGCAATTTTAAACCGAACATATGTGTGTCCTGAACTCTAACCCTAACCCTAACCCTTACCATATGGGCCCATTCATTCTATTGAATCTCATAGGCTATAATGGAGAATGGAAAAACATCCAAAATTTTTCTCCATCAATAGTGTACCATTCAGTGTGATATTAAAAATACATCTTACCCAACCCTAAACCAGACCCCAATTTTAAACCGAACATATGGGTGTCCTGAACTCTAACCCTAACCCTAACCCTTACCATATGGGCCCATTCATTCGAATGAATCTCATAGGCTATAATGGAGAATGGAAAAACATCCAAAAAATTTTCCCATCAAGAGTATACCATTCAGTGTGATGTTAAAAATACATCTTACCCAACCCTAAACCCAACCCCAATATTCACCCAAACATAAGTGTGTCCTGAGATCTAACCCTAACCCTAACCCTTACCATATGGGCCCATTCATTCTAATGAATCTCATAGGCTATAATGGAGAATAGAAAAACATCTAAAAAATTTTCCCATCAAGAGTATACCATTCAGTGTGATATTAAAAATACATCTTACCCAACCCTAAACCAGACCGCAATTTTAAACCGAACATATGTGTGTCCTGAACTCTAACCCTAACCCTAACCCTTACCATATGGGCCCATTCATTCTAATGAATCTCATAGGCTATAATGGAGAATGGAAAAACATCCAAAATTTTTCTCCATCAATAGTGTACCATTCAGTGTGATATTAAAAATACATCTTACCCAACCCTAAACCAGACCCCAATTTTAAACCGAACATATGTGTGTCCTGAACTCTAACCCTAACCCTAACCCTTACCATATGGGCCCATTCATTCTATTGAATCTCATAGGCTATAATGGAGAATGGAAAAACATCCAAAATTTTTCTCCATCAATAGTGTACCATTCAGTGTGATATTAAAAATACATCTTACCCAACCCTAAACCAGACCCCAATTTTAAACCGAACATATGGGTGTCCTGAACTCTAACCCTAACCCTAACCCTTACCATATGGGCCCATTCATTCGAATGAATCTCATAGGCTATAATGGAGAATGGAAAAACATCCAAAAAATTTTCCCATCAAGAGTATACCATTCAGTGTGATGTTAAAAATACATCTTACCCAACCCTAAACCCAACCCCAATATTCACCCAAACATAAGTGTGTCCTGAGATCTAACCCTAACCCTAACCCTTACCATATGGGCCCATTCATTCTAATGAATCTCATAGGCTATAATGGAGAATAGAAAAACATCTAAAAAATTTTCCCATCAAGAGTATACCATTCAGTGTGATATTAAAAATACATCTTACCCAACCCTAAACCAGACCGCAATTTTAAACCGAACATATGTGTGTCCTGAACTCTAACCCTAACCCTAACCCTTACCATATGGGCCCATTCATTCTAATGAATCTCATAGGCTATAATGGAGAATGGAAAAACATCCAAAATTTTTCTCCATCAATAGTGTACCATTCAGTGTGATATTAAAAATACATCTTACCCAACCCTAAACCAGACCCCAATTTTAAACCGAACATATGGGTGTCCTGAACTCTAACCCTAACCCTAACCCTTACCATATGGGCCCATTCATTCTAATGAATCTCATCGGCTATAATGGAGAATGGAAAAACATCCAAAAAATTTTCCCATCAAGAGTATACCATTCAGTGTGATGTTAAAAATACATCTTACCCAACCCTAAACCCAACCCCAATATTCACCCAAACATAAGTGTGTCCTGAGCTCTAACCCTAACCCTAACCCTTACCATATGGGCCCATTCATTCTAATGAATCTCATAGGCTATAATGGAGAATGGAAAAACATCCAAAAAATTTTCCCATCAAGAGTATACCATTCAGTGTGATGTTAAAAATACATCTTACCCAACCCTAAACCCAACCCCAATATTCACACGAACATAAGTGTGTCCTGAGCTCTAACCCTAACCCTAACCCTTACCATATGGGCCCATTCATTCTAAAGAATCTCATAGGCTATAATGGAGAATGGAAAAACATCCAAAATTTTTCTCCATCAATAGTGTACCATTCAGTGTGATATTAAAAATACATCTTACCCAACCCTAAACCAGACCCCAATTTTAAACCGAACATAAGTGTGTCCTGAGCTCTAACCCTAACCCTAACCCTTACCATATGGGCCCATTCATTCTAATGAATCTCATAGGCTATAATGGAGAATGGAAAAACATCCAAAAATTTTTCCCATCAAGAGTATACCATTCAGTGTGATGTTAAAAATACATCTTACCCAACCCTAAACCCAACCCCAATATTCACCCAAACATAAGTGTGTCCTGAGCTCTAACCCTAACCCTAACCCTTACCATATGGGCCCATTCATTCTAATGAATCTCATAGGCTATAATGGAGAATGGAAAAACATCCAAAAAATTTTCCCATCAAGAGTATACCATTCAGTGTGATGTAAAAAATACATCTTACCCAACCCTAAACCCAACCCCAATATTCACACGAACATAAGTGTGTCCTGAGCTCTAACCCTAACCCTCACCCTTACCATATGGGCCCATTCATTCTAATGAATCTCATAGGCTATAATGGAGAATGGAAAAACATCCAAAATTTTTCTCCATCAATAGTGTACCATTCAGTGTGATATTAAAAATACATCTTACCCAACCCTAAACCAGACCCCAATTTTAAACCGAACATATGTGTGTCCTGAACTCTAACCCTAACCCTAACCCTTACCATATGGGCCCATTCATTCTAATGAATCTCATAGGCTATAATGGAGAATGGAAAAACATCCAATATTTTTCTCCATCAATAGTGTACCCTTCAGTGTGATATTAAAATACATCTTATCCAACCCTAAACCCAACCCCAATATTCACACGAACATAACTGGGTCCTGAGCTCTAACCCTAACCCTTACCATATGGGCCCATTCATTCTAATGAATCTCATAGGCTATAATGGAGAATGGAAAAACATCCAAAATTTTTCTCCATCAATAGTGTACCATTCAGTGTGATATTAAAAATACATCTTACCCAACCCTAAACCAGACCCCAATTTTAAACCGAACATATGGGTGTCCTGAACTCTAACCCTAACCCTAACCCTTACCATATGGGCCCATTCATTCTAATGAATCTCATAGGCTATAATGGAGAATGGAAAAACATCCAAAAAGTTTTCCCATCAAGAGTATACCATTCAGTGTGATGTTAAAAATACATCTTACCCAACCCTAAACCCAACCCCAATATTCACCCAAATATGTGTGTCCTGAGCTCTAACCCTAACCCTTACCATATGGGCCCATTCATTCTAATGAATCTCATAGGCTATAATGGAGAATGGGAAACATCCAAAATTTTTCGCCATCAAGAGTGTACCATTCAGTGTGATATTAAAAATACATCTTACCCAACCCTAAACCAGACCGCAATTTTAAACCGAACATATGTGTGTCCTGAACTCTAACCCTAACCCTTACCATATGGGCCCATTCATTCTATTGAATCTAATAGGCTATAATGGAGAATGGAAAAACATCCAAAATTTTTCTACATCAATAGTGTACCATTCAGTGTGATATTAAAAATACATCTTATCCAACCCTAAACCCAACCCCAATATTCACACGAACATAAGTGTGTCCTGAGCTCTAACCCTAACCCTAACCCTTACCATATGGGCCCATTCATTCTAATGAATCTCATAGGCTATAATGGAGAATGGAAAAACATCCAAAATTTTTCTCCATCAATAGTGTACCATTCAGTGTGATATTAAAAATACATCTTACCCAACCCTAAACCAGACCGCAATTTTAAACCGAACATATGTGTGTCCTGAACTCTAACCCTAACCCTTACCATATGGGCCCA
The DNA here is from genome assembly GCF_032191835.1 of Heteronotia binoei. NCBI lineage: Eukaryota > Metazoa > Chordata > Lepidosauria > Squamata > Gekkonidae > Heteronotia > Heteronotia binoei. Next base: position 174,886,965 of record NC_083243.1, on the reverse strand, counting down.
TTCATTCTATTGAATCTAATAGGCTATAATGGAGAATGGAAAAACATCCAAAATTTTTCTACATCAATAGTGTACCATTCAGTGTGATATTAAAAATACATCTTACCCAACCCTAAACCAGACCCCAATTTTAAACCGAACATATGGGTGTCCTGAACTCTAACCCTAACCCTAACCCTTACCATATGGGCCCATTCATTCTAATGAATCTCATAGGCTATAATGGAGAATGGAAAAACATCCAATATTTTTCTCCATCAATAGTGTACCCTTCAGTGTGATATTAAAATACATCTTATCCAACCCTAAACCCAACCCCAATATTCACACGAACATAACTGGGTCCTGAGCTCTAACCCTAACCCTTACCATATGGGCCCATTCATTCTAATGAATCTCATAGGCTATAATGGAGAATGGAAAAACATCCAAAATTTTTCTCCATCAATAGTGTACCATTCAGTGTGATATTAAAAATACATCTTACCCAACCCTAAACCAGACCCCAATTTTAAACCGAACATATGGGTGTCCTGAACTCTAACCCTAACCCTAACCCTTACCATATGGGCCCATTCATTCTAATGAATCTCATAGGCTATAATGGAGAATGGAAAAACATCCAAAAAGTTTTCCCATCAAGAGTATACCATTCAGTGTGATGTTAAAAATACATCTTACCCAACCCTAAACCCAACCCCAATATTCACCCAAATATGTGTGTCCTGAGCTCTAACCCTAACCCTTACCATATGGGCCCATTCATTCTAATGAATCTCATAGGCTATAATGGAGAATGGGAAACATCCAAAATTTTTCGCCATCAAGAGTGTACCATTCAGTGTGATATTAAAAATACATCTTACCCAACCCTAAACCAGACCGCAATTTTAAACCGAACATATGTGTGTCCTGAACTCTAACCCTAACCCTTACCATATGGGCCCATTCATTCTATTGAATCTAATAGGCTATAATGGAGAATGGAAAAACATCCAAAATTTTTCTACATCAATAGTGTACCATTCAGTGTGATATTAAAAATACATCTTATCCAACCCTAAACCCAACCCCAATATTCACACGAACATAAGTGTGTCCTGAGCTCTAACCCTAACCCTAACCCTTACCATATGGGCCCATTCATTCTAATGAATCTCATAGGCTATAATGGAGAATGGAAAAACATCCAAAATTTTTCTCCATCAATAGTGTACCATTCAGTGTGATATTAAAAATACATCTTACCCAACCCTAAACCAGACCGCAATTTTAAACCGAACATATGTGTGTCCTGAACTCTAACCCTAACCCTTACCATATGGGCCCATTCATTCTATTGAATCTAATAGGCTATAATGGAGAATGGAAAAACATCCAAAATTTTTCTACATCAATAGTGTACCATTCAGTGTGATATTAAAAATACATCTTACCCAACCCTAAACCAGACCCCAATTTTAAACTGAACATATGGGTGTCCTGAACTCTAACCCTAACCCTAACCCTTACCATATGGGCCCATTCATTCTAATGAATCTCATAGGCTATAATGGAGAATGGAAAAACATCCAAAAAATTTCCCATCAAGAGTATACCATTCAGTGTGATGTTAAAAATACATCTTACCCAACCCTAAACCCAACCCCAATATTCACCCAAACATAAGTGTGTCCTGACCTCTAACCCTAACCCTAACCCTTACCATATGGGCCCATTCATTCTAATGAATCTCATAGGCTATAATGGAGAATAGAAAAACATCTAAAAAATTTTCCCATCAAGAGTATACCATTCAGTGTGATGTTAAAAATACATCTTACCCAACCCTAAACCAGACCCCAATTTTAAACCAAACATATGTGTGTCCTGAACTCTAACCCTAACCCTAACCCTTACCATATGGCCCATTCATTCTAATGAATCTCATAGGCTATAATGGAGAATGGAAAAACATCCAAAATTTTTCTCCATCAATAGTGTACCATTCAGTGTGATATTAAAAATACATCTTACCCAACCCTAAACCAGACCCCAATTTTAAACCGAACATATGGGTGTCCTGAACTCTAACCCTAACCCTAACCCTTACCATATGGGCCCATTCATTCTAAAGAATCTCATAGGCTATAATGGAGAATGGAAAAACATCCAAAATTTTTCTCCATCAATAGTGTACCATTCAGTGTGATATTAAAAATACATCTTACCCAACCCTAAACCAGACCCCAATTTTAAACCGAACATATGTGTGTCCTGAACTCTAACCCTAACCCTAACCCTTACCATATGGGCCCATTCATTCTAATGAATCTCATAGGCTATAATGGAGAATGGAAAAACATCCAAAAAGTTTTCCCATCAAGAGTATACCATTCACTGTGATGTTAAAAATACATCTTACCCAACCCTAAACCCAACCCCAATATTCACCCAAACATAAGTGTGTCCTGAGCTCTAACCCTAACCCTAACCCTTACCATATGGGCCCATTCATTCTAATGAATCTCATAGGCTATAATGGAGAATGGAAAAACATCCAAAAATTTTTCCCATCAAGAGTATACCATTCAGTGTGATGTTAAAAATACATCTTACCCAACCCTAAACCCAACCCCAATATTCACCCAAACATAAGTGTGTCCTGAGCTCTAACCCTAACCCTAACCCTTACCATATGGGCCCATTCATTCTAATGAATCTCATAGGCTATAATGGAGAATGGAAAAACATCCAAAAAATTTTCCCATCAAGAGTATACCATTCAGTGTGATGTAAAAAATACATCTTACCCAACCCTAAACCCAACCCCAATATTCACACGAACATAAGTGTGTCCTGAGCTCTAACCCTAACCCTCACCCTTACCATATGGGCCCATTCATTCTAATGAATCTCATAGGCTATAATGGAGAATGGAAAAACATCCAAAATTTTTCTCCATCAATAGTGTACCATTCAGTGTGATATTAAAAATACATCTTACCCAACCCTAAACCAGACCCCAATTTTAAACCGAACATATGTGTGTCCTGAACTCTAACCCTAACCCTAACCCTTACCATATGGGCCCATTCATTCTAATGAATCTCATAGGCTATAATGGAGAATGGAAAAACATCCAATATTTTTCTCCATCAATAGTGTACCCTTCAGTGTGATATTAAAATACATCTTATCCAACCCTAAACCCAACCCCAATATTCACACGAACATAACTGGGTCCTGAGCTCTAACCCTAACCCTTACCATATGGGCCCATTCATTCTAATGAATCTCATAGGCTATAATGGAGAATGGAAAAACATCCAAAATTTTTCTCCATCAATAGTGTACCATTCAGTGTGATATTAAAAATACATCTTACCCAACCCTAAACCAGACCCCAATTTTAAACCGAACATATGGGTGTCCTGAACTCTAACCCTAACCCTAACCCTTACCATATGGGCCCATTCATTCTAATGAATCTCATAGGCTATAATGGAGAATGGAAAAACATCCAAAAAGTTTTCCCATCAAGAGTATACCATTCAGTGTGATGTTAAAAATACATCTTACCCAACCCTAAACCCAACCCCAATATTCACCCAAATATGTGTGTCCTGAGCTCTAACCCTAACCCTTACCATATGGGCCCATTCATTCTAATGAATCTCATAGGCTATAATGGAGAATGGGAAACATCCAAAATTTTTCGCCATCAAGAGTGTACCATTCAGTGTGATATTAAAAATACATCTTACCCAACCCTAAACCAGACCGCAATTTTAAACCGAACATATGTGTGTCCTGAACTCTAACCCTAACCCTTACCATATGGGCCCATTCATTCTATTGAATCTAATAGGCTATAATGGAGAATGGAAAAACATCCAAAATTTTTCTACATCAATAGTGTACCATTCAGTGTGATATTAAAAATACATCTTATCCAACCCTAAACCCAACCCCAATATTCACACGAACATAAGTGTGTCCTGAGCTCTAACCCTAACCCTAACCCTTACCATATGGGCCCATTCATTCTAATGAATCTCATAGGCTATAATGGAGAATGGAAAAACATCCAAAATTTTTCTCCATCAATAGTGTACCATTCAGTGTGATATTAAAAATACATCTTACCCAACCCTAAACCAGACCGCAATTTTAAACCGAACATATGTGTGTCCTGAACTCTAACCCTAACCCTTACCATATGGGCCCATTCATTCTATTGAATCTAATAGGCTATAATGGAGAATGGAAAAACATCCAAAATTTTTCTACATCAATAGTGTACCATTCAGTGTGATATTAAAAATACATCTTACCCAACCCTAAACCAGACCCCAATTTTAAACCGAACATATGGGTGTCCTGAACTCTAACCCTAACCCTAACCCTTACCATATGGGCCCATTCATTCTAATGAATCTCATAGGCTATAATGGAGAATGGAAAAACATCCAATATTTTTCTCCATCAATAGTGTACCCTTCAGTGTGATATTAAAATACATCTTATCCAACCCTAAACCCAACCCCAATATTCACACGAACATAACTGGGTCCTGAGCTCTAACCCTAACCCTTACCATATGGGCCCATTCATTCTAATGAATCTCATAGGCTATAATGGAGAATGGAAAAACATCCAAAATTTTTCTCCATCAATAGTGTACCATTCAGTGTGATATTAAAAATACATCTTACCCAACCCTAAACCAGACCCCAATTTTAAACCGAACATATGGGTGTCCTGAACTCTAACCCTAACCCTAACCCTTACCATATGGGCCCATTCATTCTAATGAATCTCATAGGCTATAATGGAGAATGGAAAAACATCCAAAAAGTTTTCCCATCAAGAGTATACCATTCAGTGTGATGTTAAAAATACATCTTACCCAACCCTAAACCCAACCCCAATATTCACCCAAATATGTGTGTCCTGAGCTCTAACCCTAACCCTTACCATATGGGCCCATTCATTCTAATGAATCTCATAGGCTATAATGGAGAATGGGAAACATCCAAAATTTTTCGCCATCAAGAGTGTACCATTCAGTGTGATATTAAAAATACATCTTACCCAACCCTAAACCAGACCGCAATTTTAAACCGAACATATGTGTGTCCTGAACTCTAACCCTAACCCTTACCATATGGGCCCATTCATTCTATTGAATCTAATAGGCTATAATGGAGAATGGAAAAACATCCAAAATTTTTCTACATCAATAGTGTACCATTCAGTGTGATATTAAAAATACATCTTATCCAACCCTAAACCCAACCCCAATATTCACACGAACATAAGTGTGTCCTGAGCTCTAACCCTAACCCTAACCCTTACCATATGGGCCCATTCATTCTAATGAATCTCATAGGCTATAATGGAGAATGGAAAAACATCCAAAATTTTTCTCCATCAATAGTGTACCATTCAGTGTGATATTAAAAATACATCTTACCCAACCCTAAACCAGACCGCAATTTTAAACCGAACATATGTGTGTCCTGAACTCTAACCCTAACCCTTACCATATGGGCCCATTCATTCTATTGAATCTAATAGGCTATAATGGAGAATGGAAAAACATCCAAAATTTTTCTACATCAATAGTGTACCATTCAGTGTGATATTAAAAATACATCTTACCCAACCCTAAACCAGACCCCAATTTTAAACTGAACATATGGGTGTCCTGAACTCTAACCCTAACCCTAACCCTTACCATATGGGCCCATTCATTCTAATGAATCTCATAGGCTATAATGGAGAATGGAAAAACATCCAAAAAATTTCCCATCAAGAGTATACCATTCAGTGTGATGTTAAAAATACATCTTACCCAACCCTAAACCCAACCCCAATATTCACCCAAACATAAGTGTGTCCTGACCTCTAACCCTAACCCTAACCCTTACCATATGGGCCCATTCATTCTAATGAATCTCATAGGCTATAATGGAGAATAGAAAAACATCTAAAAAATTTTCCCATCAAGAGTATACCATTCAGTGTGATGTTAAAAATACATCTTACCCAACCCTAAACCAGACCCCAATTTTAAACCAAACATATGTGTGTCCTGAACTCTAACCCTAACCCTAACCCTTACCATATGGCCCATTCATTCTAATGAATCTCATAGGCTATAATGGAGAATGGAAAAACATCCAAAATTTTTCTCCATCAATAGTGTACCATTCAGTGTGATATTAAAAATACATCTTACCCAACCCTAAACCAGACCCCAATTTTAAACCGAACATATGGGTGTCCTGAACTCTAACCCTAACCCTAACCCTTACCATAAGGGCCCATTCATTCTCATGAATCTCATAGGCTATAATGGAGAATGGAAAAACATACAAAATATTACTCCATCTATAGTGTACCATTCAGTGTGATATTAAAAATACATCTTACCCAACCCTAAACCAGACCCCAATTTTAAACCAAACATATGTGTGTCCTGAACTCTAACCCTAACCCTAACCCTTACCATATGGGCCCATTCATTCTAATGAATTTCATAGGCTATAATGGAGAATGGAAAAACATCCAAAAAATTTTCCCATCAAGAGTATACCATTCAGTGTGATGTTAAAAATACATCTTACCCAACCCTAAACCCAACCCCAATATTCACCCAAACATAAGTGTGTCCTGAGCTCTAACCCTAACCCTAACCCTTACCATATGGGCCCATTCATTCTAATGAATCTCATAGGCTATAATGGAGAATAGAAACACATCTAAAAATTTTTCCCATCAAGAGTATACCATTCAGTGTGATGTTAAAAATACATCTTACCCAACCCTAAACCAGACCCCAATTTTAAACCAAACATATGTGTGTCCTGAACTCTAACCCTAACCCTAACCCTTACCATATGGCCCATTCATTCTAATGAATCTCATAGGCTATAATGGAGAATGGAAAAACATCCAAAATTTTTCTCCATCAATAGTGTACCATTCAGTGTGATATTAAAAATACATCTTACCCAACCCTAAACCAGACCCCAATTTTAAACCGAACATATGGGTGTCCTGAACTCTAACCCTAACCCTAACCCTTACCATATGGGCCCATTCATTCTAATGAATCTCATAGGCTATAATGGAGAATGGAAAAACATCCAAAATTTTTCTCCATCAATAGTGTACCATTCAGTGTGATATTAAAAATACATCTTACCCAACCCTAAACCAGACCGCAATTTTAAACCGAACATATGTGTGTCCTGAACTCTAACCCTAACCCTAACCCTTACCATATGGGCCCATTCATTCTATTGAATCTCATAGGCTATAATGGAGAATGGAAAAACATCCAAAATTTTTCTCCATCAATAGTGTACCATTCAGTGTGATATTAAAAATACATCTTACCCAACCCTAAACCAGACCCCAATTTTAAACCGAACATATGGGTGTCCTGAACTCTAACCCTAACCCTAACCCTTACCATATGGGCCCATTCATTCTAATGAATCTCATAGGCTATAATGGAGAATGGAAAAACATCCAAAAAATTTTCCCATCAAGAGTATACCATTCAGTGTGATGTTAAAAATACATCTTACCCAACCCTAAACCCAACCCCAATATTCACCCAAACATAAGTGTGTCCTGAGATCTAACCCTAACCCTAACCCTTACCATATGGGCCCATTCATTCTAATGAATCTCATAGGCTATAATGGAGAATAGAAAAACATCTAAAAAATTTTCCCATCAAGAGTATACCATTCAGTGTGATATTAAAAATACATCTTACCCAACCCTAAACCAGACCGCAATTTTAAACTGAACATATGTGTGTCCTGAACTCTAACCCTAACCCTAACCCTTACCATATGGGCCCATTCATTCTAATGAATCTCATAGGCTATAATGGAGAATGGAAAAACATCCAAAATTTTTCTCCATCAATAGTGTACCATTCAGTGTGATATTAAAAATACATCTTACCCAACCCTAAACCAGACCCCAATTTTAAACCGAACATATGTGTGTCCTGAACTCTAACCCTAACCCTAACCCTTACCATATGGGCCCATTCATTCTAATGAATCTCATAGGCTATAATGGAGAATGGAAAAACATCCAATATTTTTCTCCATCAATAGTGTACCCTTCAGTGTGATATTAAAATACATCTTATCCAACCCTAAACCCAACCCCAATATTCACACGAACATAACTGGGTCCTGAGCTCTAACCCTAACCCTTACCATATGGGCCCATTCATTCTAATGAATCTCATAGGCTATAATGGAGAATGGAAAAACATCCAAAATTTTTCTCCATCAATAGTGTACCATTCAGTGTGATATTAAAAATACATCTTACCCAACCCTAAACCAGACCCCAATTTTAAACCGAACATATGGGTGTCCTGAACTCTAACCCTAACCCTAACCCTTACCATATGGGCCCATTCATTCTAATGAATCTCATAGGCTATAATGGAGAATGGAAAAACATCCAAAAAATTTCCCATCAAGAGTATACCATTCAGTGTGATGTTAAAAATACATCTTACCCAACCCTAAACCCAACCCCAATATTCACCCAAACATAAGTGTGTCCTGACCTCTAACCCTAACCCTAACCCTTACCATATGGGCCCATTCATTCTAATGAATCTCATAGGCTATAATGGAGAATAGAAAAACATCTAAAAATTTTTCCCATCAAGAGTATACCATTCAGTGTGATGTTAAAAATACATCTTACCCAACCCTAAACCAGACCCCAATTTTAAACCAAACATATGTGTGTCCTGAACTCTAACCCTAACCCTAACCCTTACCATATGGCCCATTCATTCTAATGAATCTCATAGGCTATAATGGAGAATGGAAAAACATCCAAAATTTTTCTCCATCAATAGTGTACCATTCAGTGTGATATTAAAAATACATCTTACCCAACCCTAAACCAGACCCCAATTTTAAACCGAACATATGTGTGTCCTGAACTCTAACCCTAACCCTAACCCTTACCATATGGGCCCATTCATTCTAATGAATCTCATAGGCTATAATGGAGAATGGAAAAACATCCAAAAAGTTTTCCCATCAAGAGTATACCATTCACTGTGATGTTAAAAATACATCTTACCCAACCCTAAACCCAACCCCAATATTCACCCAAACATAAGTGTGTCCTGAGCTCTAACCCTAACCCTAACCCTTACCATATGGGCCCATTCATTCTAATGAATCTCATAGGCTATAATGGAGAATGGAAAAACATCCAAAAATTTTTCCCATCAAGAGTATACCATTCAGTGTGATGTTAAAAATACATCTTACCCAACCCTAAACCCAACCCCAATATTCACCCAAACATAAGTGTGTCCTGAGCTCTAACCCTAACCCTAACCCTTACCATATGGGCCCATTCATTCTAATGAATCTCATACGCTATAATGGAGAATGGAAAAACATCCAAAAAATTTTCCCATCAAGAGTATACCATTCAGTGTGATGTAAAAAATACATCTTACCCAACCCTAAACCCAACCCCAATATTCACACGAACATAAGTGTGTCCTGAGCTCTAACCCTAACCCTCACCCTTACCATATGGGCCCATTCATTCTAATGAATCTCATAGGCTATAATGGAGAATGGAAAAACATCCAAAATTTTTCTCCATCAATAGTGTACCATTCAGTGTGATATTAAAAATACATCTTACCCAACCCTAAACCAGACCCCAATTTTAAACCGAACATATGTGTGTCCTGAACTCTAACCCTAACCCTAACCCTTACCATATGGGCCCATTCATTCTAATGAATCTCATAGGCTATAATGGAGAATGGAAAAACATCCAAAATTTTTCTCCATCAATAGTGTACCATTCAGTGTGATATTAAAAATACATCTTACCCAACCCTAAACCCAACCCCAATATTCACACGAACATAACTGGGTCCTGAGCTCTAACCCTAACCCTTACCATATGGGCCCATTCATTCTAATGAATCTCATAGGCTATAATGGAGAATGGAAAAACATCCAAAATTTTTCTCCATCAATAGTGTACCATTCAGTGTGATATTAAAAATACATCTTACCCAACCCTAAACCAGACCCCAATTTTAAACCGAACATATGGGTGTCCTGAACTCTAACCCTAACCCTAACCCTTACCATATGGGCCCATTCATTCTAATGAATCTCATAGGCTATAATGGAGAATGGAAAAACATCCAAAAAATTTCCCATCAAGAGTATACCATTCAGTGTGATGTTAAAAATACATCTTACCCAACCCTAAACCCAACCCCAATATTCACCCAAACATAAGTGTGTCCTGACCTCTAACCCTAACCCTAACCCTTACCATATGGGCCCATTCATTCTAATGAATCTCATAGGCTATAATGGAGAATAGAAAAACATCTAAAAAATTTTCCCATCAAGAGTATACCATTCAGTGTGATGTTAAAAATACATCTTACCCAACCCTAAACCAGACCCCAATTTTAAACCAAACATATGTGTGTCCTGAACTCTAACCCTAACCCTAACCCTTACCATATGGCCCATTCATTCTAATGAATCTCATAGGCTATAATGGAGAATGGAAAAACATCCAAAATTTTTCTCCATCAATAGTGTACCATTCAGTGTGATATTAAAAATACATCTTACCCAACCCTAAACCAGACCCCAATTTTAAACCGAACATATGGGTGTCCTGAACTCTAACCCTAACCCTAACCCTTACCATAAGGGCCCATTCATTCTCATGAATCTCATAGGCTATAATGGAGAATGGAAAAACATACAAAATATTACTCCATCTATAGTGTACCATTCAGTGTGATATTAAAAATACATCTTACCCAACCCTAAACCAGACCCCAATTTTAAACCAAACATATGTGTGTCCTGAACTCTAACCCTAACCCTAACCCTTACCATATGGGCCCATTCATTCTAATGAATTTCATAGGCTATAATGGAGAATGGAAAAACATCCAAAGTTTTTCCCCATCAAGAGTGTACCATTCAGTGTGATATTAAAAACAAATCTTACCCAACCCTAAACCCAACCCCAATATTCACCCAAACATAAGTGTGTCCTGAATTCTAACCCTAACCCTAACCCTTACCATATGGGCCCATTCATTCTAATGAATCTCATAGGCTATAATGGAGAATGGAAAAACATCCAAAAAATTTTCCCATCAAGAGTATACCATTCAGTGTGATGTTAAAAATACATCTTACCCAACCCTAAACCCAACCCCAATATTCACCCAAACATAAGTGTGTCCTGAGCTCTAACCCTAACCCTAACCCTTACCATATGGGCCCATTCATTCTAATGAATCTCATAGGCTATAATGGAGAATAGAAACACATCTAAAAATTTTTCCCATCAAGAGTATACCATTCAGTGTGATGTTAAAAATACATCTTACCCAACCCTAAACCAGACCCCAATTTTAAACCAAACATATGTGTGTCCTGAACTCTAACCCTAACCCTAACCCTTACCATATCGCCCATTCATTCTAATGAATCTCATAGGCTATAATGGAGAATGGAAAAACATCCAAAATTTTTCTCCATCAATAGTGTACCATTCAGTGTGATATTAAAAATACATCTTACCCAACCCTAAACCAGACCCCAATTTTAAACCGAACATATGGGTGTCCTGAACTCTAACCCTAACCCTAACCCTTACCATATGGGCCCATTCATTCTAATGAATCTCATAGGCTATAATGGAGAATGGAAAAACATCCAAAATTTTTCTCCATCAATAGTGTACCATTCAGTGTGATATTAAAAATACATCTTACCCAACCCTAAACCAGACCGCAATTTTAAACCGAACATATGTGTGTCCTGAACTCTAACCCTAACCCTAACCCTTACCATATGGGCCCATTCATTCTATTGAATCTCATAGGCTATAATGGAGAATGGAAAAACATCCAAAATTTTTCTCCATCAATAGTGTACCATTCAGTGTGATATTAAAAATACATCTTACCCAACCCTAAACCAGACCCCAATTTTAAACCGAACATATGGGTGTCCTGAACTCTAACCCTAACCCTAACCCTTACCATATGGGCCCATTCATTCGAATGAATCTCATAGGCTATAATGGAGAATGGAAAAACATCCAAAAAATTTTCCCATCAAGAGTATACCATTCAGTGTGATGTTAAAAATACATCTTACCCAACCCTAAACCCAACCCCAATATTCACCCAAACATAAGTGTGTCCTGAGATCTAACCCTAACCCTAACCCTTACCATATGGGCCCATTCATTCTAATGAATCTCATAGGCTATAATGGAGAATAGAAAAACATCTAAAAAATTTTCCCATCAAGAGTATACCATTCAGTGTGATATTAAAAATACATCTTACCCAACCCTAAACCAGACCGCAATTTTAAACCGAACATATGTGTGTCCTGAACTCTAACCCTAACCCTAACCCTTACCATATGGGCCCATTCATTCTAATGAATCTCATAGGCTATAATGGAGAATGGAAAAACATCCAAAATTTTTCTCCATCAATAGTGTACCATTCAGTGTGATATTAAAAATACATCTTACCCAACCCTAAACCAGACCCCAATTTTAAACCGAACATATGTGTGTCCTGAACTCTAACCCTAACCCTAACCCTTACCATATGGGCCCATTCATTCTAATGAATCTCATAGGCTATAATGGAGAATGGAAAAACATCCAAAAAGTTTTCCCATCAAGAGTATACCATTCACTGTGATGTTAAAAATACATCTTACCCAACCCTAAACCCAACCCCAATATTCACCCAAATATGTGTGTCCTGAGCTCTAACCCTAACCCTTACCATATGGGCCCATTCATTCTAATGAATCTCATAGGCTATAATGGAGAATGGAAAACATCCAAAATTTTTCGCCATCAAGAGTGTACCATTCAGTGTGATATTAAAAATACATCTTATCCAACCCTAAACCCAACCCCAATATTCACACGAACATAAGTGTGTCCTGAGCTCTAACCCTAACCCTAACCCTTACCATATGGGCCCATTCATTCTAATGAATCTCATAGGCTATAATGGAGAATGGAAAAACATCCAAAATTTTTCTCCATCAATAGTGTACCATTCAGTGTGATATTAAAAATACATCTTACCCAACCCTAAACCAGACCGCAATTTTAAACCGAACATATGTGTGTCCTGAACTCTAACCCTAACCCTTACCATATGGGCCCATTCATTCTATTGAATCTAATAGGCTATAATGGAGAATGGAAAAACATCCAAAATTTTTCTACATCAATAGTGTACCATTCAGTGTGATATTAAAAATACATCTTACCCAACCCTAAACCAGACCCCAATTTTAAACCGAACATATGGGTGTCCTGAACTCTAACCCTAACCCTAACCCTTACCATATGGGCCCATTCATTCTAATGAATCTCATAGGCTATAATGGAGAATGGAAAAACATCCAAAAAATTTCCCATCAAGAGTATACCATTCAGTGTGATGTTAAAAATACATCTTACCCAACCCTAAACCCAACCCCAATATTCACCCAAACATAAGTGTGTCCTGACCTCTAACCCTAACCCTAACCCTTACCATATGGGCCCATTCATTCTAATGAATCTCATAGGCTATAATGGAGAATAGAAAAACATCTAAAAAATTTTCCCATCAAGAGTATACCATTCAGTGTGAAGTTAAAAATACATCTTACCCAACCCTAAACCAGACCCCAATTTTAAACCAAACATATGTGTGTCCTGAACTCTAACCCTAACCCTAACCCTTACCATATGGGCCCATTCATTCTAATGAATCTCATAGGCTATAATGGAGAATGGAAAAACATCCAAAAAATTTCCCATCAAGAGTATACCATTCACTGTGATGTTAAAAATACATCTTACCCAACCCTAAACCCAACCCCAATATTCACCCAAACATAAGTGTGTCCTGAGCTCTAACCCTAACCCTAACCCTTACCATATGGGCCCATTCATTCTAATGAATCTCATAGGCTATAATGGAGAATGGAAAAACATCCAAAAATGTTTCCCATCAAGAGTATACCATTCAGTGTGATGTTAAAAATACATCTTACCCAACCCTAAACCCAACCCCAATATTCACCCAAACATAAGTGTGTCCTGAGCTCTAACCCTAACCCTAACCCTTACCATATGGGCCCATTCATTCTAATGAATCTCATACGCTATAATGGAGAATGGAAAAACATCCAAAAAATTTTCCCATCAAGAGTATACCATTCAGTGTGATGTAAAAAATACATCTTACCCAACCCTAAACCCAACCCCAATATTCACACGAACATAAGTGTGTCCTGAGCTCTAACCCTAACCCTCACCCTTACCATATGGGCCCATTCATTCTAATGAATCTCATAGGCTATAATGGAGAATGGAAAAACATCCAAAATTTTTCTCCATCAATAGTGTACCATTCAGTGTGATATTAAAAATACATCTTACCCAACCCTAAACCAGACCCCAATTTTAAACCGAACATATGTGTGTCCTGAACTCTAACCCTAACCCTAACCCTTACCATATGGGCCCATTCATTCTAATGAATCTCATAGGCTATAATGGAGAATGGAAAAACATCCAATATTTTTCTCCATCAATAGTGTACCCTTCAGTGTGATATTAAAATACATCTTATCCAACCCTAAACCCAACCCCAATATTCACACGAACATAACTGGGTCCTGAGCTCTAACCCTAACCCTTACCATATGGGCCCATTCATTCTAATGAATCTCATAGGCTATAATGGAGAATGGAAAAACATCCAAAATTTTTCTCCATCAATAGTGTACCATTCAGTGTGATATTAAAAATACATCTTACCCAACCCTAAACCAGACCCCAATTTTAAACCGAACATATGGGTGTCCTGAACTCTAACCCTAACCCTAACCCTTACCATATGGGCCCATTCATTCTAATGAATCTCATAGGCTATAATGGAGAATGGAAAAACATCCAAAAAGTTTTCCCATCAAGAGTATACCATTCAGTGTGATGTTAAAAATACATCTTACCCAACCCTAAACCCAACCCCAATATTCACCCAAATATGTGTGTCCTGAGCTCTAACCCTAACCCTTACCATATGGGCCCATTCATTCTAATGAATCTCATAGGCTATAATGGAGAATGGAAAACATCCAAAATTTTTCGCCATCAAGAGTGTACCATTCAGTGTGATATTAAAAATACATCTTATCCAACCCTAAACCCAACCCCAATATTCACACGAACATAAGTGTGTCCTGAGCTCTAACCCTAACCCTAACCCTTACCATATGGGCCCATTCATTCTAATGAATCTCATAGGCTATAATGGAGAATGGAAAAACATCCAAAATTTTTCTCCATCAATAGTGTACCATTCAGTGTGATATTAAAAATACATCTTACCCAACCCTAAACCAGACCGCAATTTTAAACCGAACATATGTGTGTCCTGAACTCTAACCCTAACCCTTACCATATGGGCCCATTCATTCTATTGAATCTAATAGGCTATAATGGAGAATGGAAAAACATCCAAAATTTTTCTACATCAATAGTGTACCATTCAGTGTGATATTAAAAATACATCTTACCCAACCCTAAACCAGACCCCAATTTTAAACCGAACATATGGGTGTCCTGAACTCTAACCCTAACCCTAACCCTTACCATATGGGCCCATTCATTCTAATGAATCTCATAGGCTATAATGGAGAATGGAAAAACATCCAAAAAATTTCCCATCAAGAGTATACCATTCAGTGTGATGTTAAAAATACATCTTACCCAACCCTAAACCCAACCCCAATATTCACCCAAACATAAGTGTGTCCTGACCTCTAACCCTAACCCTAACCCTTACCATATGGGCCCATTCATTCTAATGAATCTCATAGGCTATAATGGAGAATAGAAAAACATCTAAAAAATTTTCCCATCAAGAGTATACCATTCAGTGTGAAGTTAAAAATACATCTTACCCAACCCTAAACCAGACCCCAATTTTAAACCAAACATATGTGTGTCCTGAACTCTAACCCTAACCCTAACCCTTACCATATGGCCCATTCATTCTAATGAATCTCATAGGCTATAATGGAGAATGGAAAAACATCCAAAATTTTTCTCCATCAATAGTGTACCATTCAGTGTGATATTAAAAATACATCTTACCCAACCCTAAACCAGACCCCAATTTTAAACCGAACATATGGGTGTCCTGAACTCTAACCCTAACCCTAACCCTTACCATAAGGGCCCATTCATTCTCATGAATCTCATAGGCTATAATGGAGAATGGAAAAACATACAAAATATTACTCCATCTATAGTGTACCATTCAGTGTGATATTAAAAATACATCTTACCCAACCCTAAACCAGACCCCAATTTTAAACCAAACATATGTGTGTCCTGAACTCTAACCCTAACCCTAACCCTTACCATATGGGCCCATTCATTCTAATGAATTTCATAGGCTATAATGGAGAATGGAAAAACATCCAAAGTTTTTCCCCATCAAGAGTGTACCATTCAGTGTGATATTAAAAACAAATCTTACCCAACCCTAAACCCAACCCCAATATTCACCCAAACATAAGTGTGTCCTGAATTCTAACCCTAACCCTAACCCTTACCATATGGGCCCATTCATTCTAATGAATCTCATAGGCTATAATGGAGAATGGAAAAACATCCAAAAAATTTTCCCATCAAGAGTATACCATTCAGTGTGATGTTAAAAATACATCTTACCCAACCCTAAACCCAACCCCAATATTCACCCAAACATAAGTGTGTCCTGAGCTCTAACCCTAACCCTAACCCTTACCATATGGGCCCATTCATTCTAATGAATCTCATAGGCTATAATGGAGAATGGAAAAACATCCAAAATTTTTCTCCATCAATAGTGTACCATTCAGTGTGATATTAAAAATACATCTTACCCAACCCTAAACCAGACCGCAATTTTAAACCGAACATATGTGTGTCCTGAACTCTAACCCTAACCCTAACCCTTACCATATGGGCCCATTCATTCTATTGAATCTCATAGGCTATAATGGAGAATGGAAAAACATCCAAAATTTTTCTCCATCAATAGTGTACCATTCAGTGTGATATTAAAAATACATCTTACCCAACCCTAAACCAGACCCCAATTTTAAACCGAACATATGGGTGTCCTGAACTCTAACCCTAACCCTAACCCTTACCATATGGGCCCATTCATTCGAATGAATCTCATAGGCTATAATGGAGAATGGAAAAACATCCAAAAAATTTTCCCATCAAGAGTATACCATTCAGTGTGATGTTAAAAATACATCTTACCCAACCCTAAACCCAACCCCAATATTCACCCAAACATAAGTGTGTCCTGAGATCTAACCCTAACCCTAACCCTTACCATATGGGCCCATTCATTCTAATGAATCTCATAGGCTATAATGGAGAATAGAAAAACATCTAAAAAATTTTCCCATCAAGAGTATACCATTCAGTGTGATATTAAAAATACATCTTACCCAACCCTAAACCAGACCGCAATTTTAAACCGAACATATGTGTGTCCTGAACTCTAACCCTAACCCTAACCCTTACCATATGGGCCCATTCATTCTAATGAATCTCATCGGCTATAATGGAGAATGGAAAAACATCCAAAAATTTTTCCCATCAAGAGTATACCATTCAGTGTGATGTTAAAAATACATCTTACCCAACCCTAAACCCAACCCCAATATTCACCCAAACATAAGTGTGTCCTGAGTTCTAACCCTAACCCTAACCCTTACCATATGGGCCCATTCATTCTAATGAATCTCATAGGCTATAATGGAGAATGGAAAAACATCCAAAAAATTTTCCCATCAAGAGTATACCATTCAGTGTGATGTTAAAAATACATCTTACCCAACCCTAAACCCAACCCCAATATTCACACGAACATAAGTGTGTCCTGAGCTCTAACCCTAACCCTAACCCTTACCATATGGGCCCATTCATTCTAAAGAATCTCATAGGCTATAATGGAGAATGGAAAAACATCCAAAATTTTTCTCCATCAATAGTGTACCATTCAGTGTGATATTAAAAATACATCTTACCCAACCCTAAACCAGACCCCAATTTTAAACCGAACATATGTGTGTCCTGAACTCTAACCCTAACCCTAACCCTTACCATATGGGCCCATTCATTCTATTGAATCTCATAGGCTATAATGGAGAATGGAAAAACATCCAAAATTTTTCTCCATCAATAGTGTACCATTCAGTGTGATATTAAAAATACATCTTACCCAACCCTAAACCAGACCCCAATTTTAAACCGAACATATGGGTGTCCTGAACTCTAACCCTAACCCTAACCCTTACCATATGGGCCCATTCATTCGAATGAATCTCATAGGCTATAATGGAGAATGGAAAAACATCCAAAAAATTTTCCCATCAAGAGTATACCATTCAGTGTGATGTTAAAAATACATCTTACCCAACCCTAAACCCAACCCCAATATTCACCCAAACATAAGTGTGTCCTGAGATCTAACCCTAACCCTAACCCTTACCATATGGGCCCATTCATTCTAATGAATCTCATAGGCTATAATGGAGAATAGAAAAACATCTAAAAAATTTTCCCATCAAGAGTATACCATTCAGTGTGATATTAAAAATACATCTTACCCAACCCTAAACCAGACCGCAATTTTAAACCGAACATATGTGTGTCCTGAACTCTAACCCTAACCCTAACCCTTACCATATGGGCCCATTCATTCTAATGAATCTCATAGGCTATAATGGAGAATGGAAAAACATCCAAAATTTTTCTCCATCAATAGTGTACCATTCAGTGTGATATTAAAAATACATCTTACCCAACCCTAAACCAGACCCCAATTTTAAACCGAACATATGGGTGTCCTGAACTCTAACCCTAACCCTAACCCTTACCATATGGGCCCATTCATTCTAATGAATCTCATCGGCTATAATGGAGAATGGAAAAACATCCAAAAATTTTTCCCATCAAGAGTATACCATTCAGTGTGATGTTAAAAATACATCTTACCCAACCCTAAACCCAACCCCAATATTCACCCAAACATAAGTGTGTCCTGAGCTCTAACCCTAACCCTAACCCTTACCATATGGGCCCATTCATTCTAATGAATCTCATAGGCTATAATGGAGAATGGAAAAACATCCAAAAAATTTTCCCATCAAGAGTATACCATTCAGTGTGATGTTAAAAATACATCTTACCCAACCCTAAACCCAACCCCAATATTCACACGAACATAAGTGTGTCCTGAGCTCTAACCCTAACCCTAACCCTTACCATATGGGCCCATTCATTCTAAAGAATCTCATAGGCTATAATGGAGAATGGAAAAACATCCAAAATTTTTCTCCATCAATAGTGTACCATTCAGTGTGATATTAAAAATACATCTTACCCAACCCTAAACCAGACCCCAATTTTAAACCGAACATATGTGTGTCCTGAACTCTAACCCTAACCCTAACCCTTACCATATGGGCCCATTCATTCTAATGAATCTCATAGGCTATAATGGAGAATGGAAAAACATCCAAAAAGTTTTCCCATCAAGAGTATACCATTCACTGTGATGTTAAAAATACATCTTACCCAACCCTAAACCCAACCCCAATATTCACCCAAACATAAGTGTGTCCTGAGCTCTAACCCTAACCCTAACCCTTACCATATGGGCCCATTCATTCTAATGAATCTCATAGGCTATAATGGAGAATGGAAAAACATCCAAAAATTTTTCCCATCAAGAGTATACCATTCAGTGTGATGTTAAAAATACATCTTACCCAACCCTAAACCCAACCCCAATATTCACCCAAACATAAGTGTGTCCTGAGCTCTAACCCTAACCCTAACCCTTACCATATGGGCCCATTCATTCTAATGAATCTCATACGCTATAATGGAGAATGGAAAAACATCCAAAAAAATTTCCCATCAAGAGTATACCATTCAGTGTGATGTAAAAAATACATCTTACCCAACCCTAAACCCAACCCCAATATTCACACGAACATAAGTGTGTCCTGAGCTCTAACCCTAACCCTCACCCTTACCATATGGGCCCATTCATTCTAATGAATCTCATAGGCTATAATGGAGAATGGAAAAACATCCAAAAATTTTCTCCATCAATAGTGTACCATTCAGTGTGATATTAAAAATACATCTTACCCAACCCTAAACCAGACCCCAATTTTAAACCGAACATATGTGTGTCCTGAACTCTAACCCTAACCCTAACCCTTACCATATGGGCCCATTCATTCTAATGAATCTCATAGGCTATAATGGAGAATGGAAAAACATCCAATATTTTTCTCCATCAATAGTGTACCCTTCAGTGTGATATTAAAATACATCTTATCCAACCCTAAACCCAACCCCAATATTCACACGAACATAACTGGGTCCTGAGCTCTAACCCTAACCCTTACCATATGGGCCCATTCATTCTAATGAATCTCATAGGCTATAATGGAGAATGGAAAAACATCCAAAATTTTTCTCCATCAATAGTGTACCATTCAGTGTGATATTAAAAATACATCTTACCCAACCCTAAACCAGACCCCAATTTTAAACCGAACATATGGGTGTCCTGAACTCTAACCCTAACCCTAACCCTTACCATATGGGCCCATTCATTCTAATGAATCTCATAGGCTATAATGGAGAATGGAAAAACATCCAAAAAGTTTTCCCATCAAGAGTATACCATTCAGTGTGATGTTAAAAATACATCTTACCCAACCCTAAACCCAACCCCAATATTCACCCAAATATGTGTGTCCTGAGCTCTAACCCTAACCCTTACCATATGGGCCCATTCATTCTAATGAATCTCATAGGCTATAATGGAGAATGGAAAACATCCAAAATTTTTCGCCATCAAGAGTGTACCATTCAGTGTGATATTAAAAATACATCTTATCCAACCCTAAACCCAACCCCAATATTCACACGAACATAAGTGTGTCCTGAGCTCTAACCCTAACCCTAACCCTTACCATATGGGCCCATTCATTCTAATGAATCTCATAGGCTATAATGGAGAATGGAAAAACATCCAAAATTTTTCTCCATCAATAGTGTACCATTCAGTGTGATATTAAAAATACATCTTACCCAACCCTAAACCAGACCGCAATTTTAAACCGAACATATGTGTGTCCTGAACTCTAACCCTAACCCTTACCATATGGGCCCATTCATTCTATTGAATCTAATAGGCTATAATGGAGAATGGAAAAACATCCAAAATTTTTCTACATCAATAGTGTACCATTCAGTGTGATATTAAAAATACATCTTACCCAACCCTAAACCAGACCCCAATTTTAAACCGAACATATGGGTGTCCTGAACTCTAACCCTAACCCTAACCCTTACCATATGGGCCCATTCATTCTAATGAATCTCATAGGCTATAATGGAGAATGGAAAAACATCCAAAAAATTTCCCATCAAGAGTATACCATTCAGTGTGATGTTAAAAATACATCTTACCCAACCCTAAACCCAACCCCAATATTCACCCAAACATAAGTGTGTCCTGACCTCTAACCCTAACCCTAACCCTTACCATATGGGCCCATTCATTCTAATGAATCTCATAGGCTATAATGGAGAATAGAAAAACATCTAAAAAATTTTCCCATCAAGAGTATACCATTCAGTGTGATGTTAAAAATACATCTTACCCAACCCTAAACCAGACCCCAATTTTAAACCAAACATATGTGTGTCCTGAACTCTAACCCTAACCCTAACCCTTACCATATGGCCCATTCATTCTAATGAATCTCATAGGCTATAATGGAGAATGGAAAAACATCCAAAATTTTTCTCCATCAATAGTGTACCATTCAGTGTGATATTAAAAATACATCTTACCCAACCCTAAACCAGACCCCAATTTTAAACCGAACATATGGGTGTCCTGAACTCTAACCCTAACCCTAACCCTTACCATAAGGGCCCATTCATTCTCATGAATCTCATAGGCTATAATGGAGAATGGAAAAACATACAAAATATTACTCCATCTATAGTGTACCATTCAGTGTGATATTAAAAATACATCTTACCCAACCCTAAACCAGACCCCAATTTTAAACCAAACATATGTGTGTCCTGAACTCTAACCCTAACCCTAACCCTTACCATATGGGCCCATTCATTCTAATGAATTTCATAGGCTATAATGGAGAATGGAAAAACATCCAAAGTTTTTCCCCATCAAGAGTGTACCATTCAGTGTGATATTAAAAACAAATCTTACCCAACCCTAAACCCAACCCCAATATTCACCCAAACATAAGTGTGTCCTGAATTCTAACCCTAACCCTAACCCTTACCATATGGGCCCATTCATTCTAATGAATCTCATAGGCTATAATGGAGAATGGAAAAACATCCAAAAAATTTTCCCATCAAGAGTATACCATTCAGTGTGATGTTAAAAATACATCTTACCCAACCCTAAACCCAACCCCAATATTCACCCAAACATAAGTGTGTCCTGAGCTCTAACCCTAACCCTAACCCTTACCATATGGGCCCATTCATTCTAATGAATCTCATAGGCTATAATGGAGAATAGAAACACATCTAAAAATTTTTCCCATCAAGAGTATACCATTCAGTGTGATGTTAAAAATACATCTTACCCAACCCTAAACCAGACCCCAATTTTAAACCAAACATATGTGTGTCCTGAACTCTAACCCTAACCCTAACCCTTACCATATCGCCCATTCATTCTAATGAATCTCATAGGCTATAATGGAGAATGGAAAAACATCCAAAATTTTTCTCCATCAATAGTGTACCATTCAGTGTGATATTAAAAATACATCTTACCCAACCCTAAACCAGACCCCAATTTTAAACCGAACATATGGGTGTCCTGAACTCTAACCCTAACCCTAACCCTTACCATATGGGCCCATTCATTCTAATGAATCTCATAGGCTATAATGGAGAATGGAAAAACATCCAAAATTTTTCTCCATCAATAGTGTACCATTCAGTGTGATATTAAAAATACATCTTACCCAACCCTAAACCAGACCGCAATTTTAAACCGAACATATGTGTGTCCTGAACTCTAACCCTAACCCTAACCCTTACCATATGGGCCCATTCATTCTATTGAATCTCATAGGCTATAATGGAGAATGGAAAAACATCCAAAATTTTTCTCCATCAATAGTGTACCATTCAGTGTGATATTAAAAATACATCTTACCCAACCCTAAACCAGTCCCCAATTTTAAACCGAACATATGGGTGTCCTGAACTCTAACCCTAACCCTAACCCTTACCATATGGGCCCATTCATTCGAATGAATCTCATAGGCTATAATGGAGAATGGAAAAACATCCAAAAAATTTTCCCATCAAGAGTATACCATTCAGTGTGATGTTAAAAATACATCTTACCCAACCCTAAACCCAACCCCAATATTCACCCAAACATAAGTGTGTCCTGAGATCTAACCCTAACCCTAACCCTTACCATATGGGCCCATTCATTCTAATGAATCTCATAGGCTATAATGGAGAATAGAAAAACATCTAAAAAATTTTCCCATCAAGAGTATACCATTCAGTGTGATATTAAAAATACATCTTACCCAACCCTAAACCAGACCGCAATTTTAAACCGAACATATGTGTGTCCTGAACTCTAACCCTAACCCTAACCCTTACCATATGGGCCCATTCATTCTAATGAATCTCATAGGCTATAATGGAGAATGGAAAAACATCCAAAATTTTTCTCCATCAATAGTGTACCATTCAGTGTGATATTAAAAATACATCTTACCCAACCCTAAACCAGACCCCAATTTTAAACCGAACATATGTGTGTCCTGAACTCTAACCCTAACCCTAACCCTTACCATATGGGCCCATTCATTCTAATGAATCTCATAGGCTATAATGGAGAATGGAAAAACATCCAATATTTTTCTCCATCAATAGTGTACCCTTCAGTGTGATATTAAAATACATCTTATCCAACCCTAAACCCAACCCCAATATTCACACGAACATAACTGGGTCCTGAGCTCTAACCCTAACCCTTACCATATGGGCCCATTCATTCTAATGAATCTCATAGGCTATAATGGAGAATGGAAAAACATCCAAAATTTTTCTCCATCAATAGTGTACCATTCAGTGTGATATTAAAAATACATCTTACCCAACCCTAAACCAGACCCCAATTTTAAACCGAACATATGGGTGTCCTGAACTCTAACCCTAACCCTAACCCTTACCATATGGGCCCATTCATTCTAATGAATCTCATCGGCTATAATGGAGAATGGAAAAACATCCAAAAATTTTTCCCATCAAGAGTATACCATTCAGTGTGATGTTAAAAATACATCTTACCCAACCCTAAACCCAACCCCAATATTCACCCAAACATAAGTGTGTCCTGAGCTCTAACCCTAACCCTAACCCTTACCATATGGGCCCATTCATTCTAATGAATCTCATAGGCTATAATGGAGAATGGAAAAACATCCAAAAAATTTTCCCATCAAGAGTATACCATTCAGTGTGATGTTAAAAATACATCTTACCCAACCCTAAACCCAACCCCAATATTCACACGAACATAAGTGTGTCCTGAGCTCTAACCCTAACCCTAACCCTTACCATATGGGCCCATTCATTCTAAAGAATCTCATAGGCTATAATGGAGAATGGAAAAACATCCAAAATTTTTCTCCATCAATAGTGTACCATTCAGTGTGATATTAAAAATACATCTTACCCAACCCTAAACCAGACCCCAATTTTAAACCGAACATATGTGTGTCCTGAACTCTAACCCTAACCCTAACCCTTACCATATGGGCCCATTCATTCTAATGAATCTCATAGGCTATAATGGAGAATGGAAAAACATCCAAAAAGTTTTCCCATCAAGAGTATACCATTCACTGTGATGTTAAAAATACATCTTACCCAACCCTAAACCCAACCCCAATATTCACCCAAACATAAGTGTGTCCTGAGCTCTAACCCTAACCCTAACCCTTACCATATGGGCCCATTCATTCTAATGAATCTCATAGGCTATAATGGAGAATGGAAAAACATCCAAAAATTTTTCCCATCAAGAGTATACCATTCAGTGTGATGTTAAAAATACATCTTACCCAACCCTAAACCCAACCCCAATATTCACCCAAACATAAGTGTGTCCTGAGCTCTAACCCTAACCCTAACCCTTACCATATGGGCCCATTCATTCTAATGAATCTCATACGCTATAATGGAGAATGGAAAAACATCCAAAAAAATTTCCCATCAAGAGTATACCATTCAGTGTGATGTAAAAAATACATCTTACCCAACCCTAAACCCAACCCCAATATTCACACGAACATAAGTGTGTCCTGAGCTCTAACCCTAACCCTCACCCTTACCATATGGGCCCATTCATTCTAATGAATCTCATAGGCTATAATGGAGAATGGAAAAACATCCAAAAATTTTCTCCATCAATAGTGTACCATTCAGTGTGATATTAAAAATACATCTTACCCAACCCTAAACCAGACCCCAATTTTAAACCGAACATATGTGTGTCCTGAACTCTAACCCTAACCCTAACCCTTACCATATGGGCCCATTCATTCTAATGAATCTCATAGGCTATAATGGAGAATGGAAAAACATCCAATATTTTTCTCCATCAATAGTGTACCCTTCAGTGTGATATTAAAATACATCTTATCCAACCCTAAACCCAACCCCAATATTCACACGAACATAACTGGGTCCTGAGCTCTAACCCTAACCCTTACCATATGGGCCCATTCATTCTAATGAATCTCATAGGCTATAATGGAGAATGGAAAAACATCCAAAATTTTTCTCCATCAATAGTGTACCATTCAGTGTGATATTAAAAATACATCTTACCCAACCCTAAACCAGACCCCAATTTTAAACCGAACATATGGGTGTCCTGAACTCTAACCCTAACCCTAACCCTTACCATATGGGCCCATTCATTCTAATGAATCTCATAGGCTATAATGGAGAATGGAAAAACATCCAAAAAGTTTTCCCATCAAGAGTATACCATTCAGTGTGATGTTAAAAATACATCTTACCCAACCCTAAACCCAACCCCAATATTCACCCAAATATGTGTGTCCTGAGCTCTAACCCTAACCCTTACCATATGGGCCCATTCATTCTAATGAATCTCATAGGCTATAATGGAGAATGGAAAACATCCAAAATTTTTCGCCATCAAGAGTGTACCATTCAGTGTGATATTAAAAATACATCTTATCCAACCCTAAACCCAACCCCAATATTCACACGAACATAAGTGTGTCCTGAGCTCTAACCCTAACCCTAACCCTTACCATATGGGCCCATTCATTCTAATGAATCTCATAGGCTATAATGGAGAATGGAAAAACATCCAAAATTTTTCTCCATCAATAGTGTACCATTCAGTGTGATATTAAAAATACATCTTACCCAACCCTAAACCAGACCGCAATTTTAAACCGAACATATGTGTGTCCTGAACTCTAACCCTAACCCTTACCATATGGGCCCATTCATTCTATTGAATCTAATAGGCTATAATGGAGAATGGAAAAACATCCAAAATTTTTCTACATCAATAGTGTACCATTCAGTGTGATATTAAAAATACATCTTACCCAACCCTAAACCAGACCCCAATTTTAAACCGAACATATGGGTGTCCTGAACTCTAACCCTAACCCTAACCCTTACCATATGGGCCCATTCATTCTAATGAATCTCATAGGCTATAATGGAGAATGGAAAAACATCCAAAAAATTTCCCATCAAGAGTATACCATTCAGTGTGATGTTAAAAATACATCTTACCCAACCCTAAACCCAACCCCAATATTCACCCAAACATAAGTGTGTCCTGACCTCTAACCCTAACCCTAACCCTTACCATATGGGCCCATTCATTCTAATGAATCTCATAGGCTATAATGGAGAATAGAAAAACATCTAAAAAATTTTCCCATCAAGAGTATACCATTCAGTGTGATGTTAAAAATACATCTTACCCAACCCTAAACCAGACCCCAATTTTAAACCAAACATATGTGTGTCCTGAACTCTAACCCTAACCCTAACCCTTACCATATGGCCCATTCATTCTAATGAATCTCATAGGCTATAATGGAGAATGGAAAAACATCCAAAATTTTTCTCCATCAATAGTGTACCATTCAGTGTGATATTAAAAATACATCTTACCCAACCCTAAACCAGACCCCAATTTTAAACCGAACATATGGGTGTCCTGAACTCTAACCCTAACCCTAACCCTTACCATAAGGGCCCATTCATTCTCATGAATCTCATAGGCTATAATGGAGAATGGAAAAACATACAAAATATTACTCCATCTATAGTGTACCATTCAGTGTGATATTAAAAATACATCTTACCCAACCCTAAACCAGACCCCAATTTTAAACCAAACATATGTGTGTCCTGAACTCTAACCCTAACCCTAACCCTTACCATATGGGCCCATTCATTCTAATGAATTTCATAGGCTATAATGGAGAATGGAAAAACATCCAAAGTTTTTCCCCATCAAGAGTGTACCATTCAGTGTGATATTAAAAACAAATCTTACCCAACCCTAAACCCAACCCCAATATTCACCCAAACATAAGTGTGTCCTGAATTCTAACCCTAACCCTAACCCTTACCATATGGGCCCATTCATTCTAATGAATCTCATAGGCTATAATGGAGAATGGAAAAACATCCAAAAAATTTTCCCATCAAGAGTATACCATTCAGTGTGATGTTAAAAATACATCTTACCCAACCCTAAACCCAACCCCAATATTCACCCAAACATAAGTGTGTCCTGAGCTCTAACCCTAACCCTAACCCTTACCATATGGGCCCATTCATTCTAATGAATCTCATAGGCTATAATGGAGAATAGAAACACATCTAAAAATTTTTCCCATCAAGAGTATACCATTCAGTGTGATGTTAAAAATACATCTTACCCAACCCTAAACCAGACCCCAATTTTAAACCAAACATATGTGTGTCCTGAACTCTAACCCTAACCCTAACCCTTACCATATCGCCCATTCATTCTAATGAATCTCATAGGCTATAATGGAGAATGGAAAAACATCCAAAATTTTTCTCCATCAATAGTGTACCATTCAGTGTGATATTAAAAATACATCTTACCCAACCCTAAACCAGACCCCAATTTTAAACCGAACATATGGGTGTCCTGAACTCTAACCCTAACCCTAACCCTTACCATATGGGCCCATTCATTCTAATGAATCTCATAGGCTATAATGGAGAATGGAAAAACATCCAAAATTTTTCTCCATCAATAGTGTACCATTCAGTGTGATATTAAAAATACATCTTACCCAACCCTAAACCAGACCGCAATTTTAAACCGAACATATGTGTGTCCTGAACTCTAACCCTAACCCTAACCCTTACCATATGGGCCCATTCATTCTATTGAATCTCATAGGCTATAATGGAGAATGGAAAAACATCCAAAATTTTTCTCCATCAATAGTGTACCATTCAGTGTGATATTAAAAATACATCTTACCCAACCCTAAACCAGTCCCCAATTTTAAACCGAACATATGGGTGTCCTGAACTCTAACCCTAACCCTAACCCTTACCATATGGGCCCATTCATTCGAATGAATCTCATAGGCTATAATGGAGAATGGAAAAACATCCAAAAAATTTTCCCATCAAGAGTATACCATTCAGTGTGATGTTAAAAATACATCTTACCCAACCCTAAACCCAACCCCAATATTCACCCAAACATAAGTGTGTCCTGAGATCTAACCCTAACCCTAACCCTTACCATATGGGCCCATTCATTCTAATGAATCTCATAGGCTATAATGGAGAATAGAAAAACATCTAAAAAATTTTCCCATCAAGAGTATACCATTCAGTGTGATATTAAAAATACATCTTACCCAACCCTAAACCAGACCGCAATTTTAAACCGAACATATGTGTGTCCTGAACTCTAACCCTAACCCTAACCCTTACCATATGGGCCCATTCATTCTAATGAATCTCATAGGCTATAATGGAGAATGGAAAAACATCCAAAATTTTTCTCCATCAATAGTGTACCATTCAGTGTGATATTAAAAATACATCTTACCCAACCCTAAACCAGACCCCAATTTTAAACCGAACATATGTGTGTCCTGAACTCTAACCCTAACCCTAACCCTTACCATATGGGCCCATTCATTCTAATGAATCTCATAGGCTATAATGGAGAATGGAAAAACATCCAATATTTTTCTCCATCAATAGTGTACCCTTCAGTGTGATATTAAAATACATCTTATCCAACCCTAAACCCAACCCCAATATTCACACGAACATAACTGGGTCCTGAGCTCTAACCCTAACCCTTACCATATGGGCCCATTCATTCTAATGAATCTCATAGGCTATAATGGAGAATGGAAAAACATCCAAAATTTTTCTCCATCAATAGTGTACCATTCAGTGTGATATTAAAAATACATCTTACCCAACCCTAAACCAGACCCCAATTTTAAACCGAACATATGGGTGTCCTGAACTCTAACCCTAACCCTAACCCTTACCATATGGGCCCATTCATTCTAATGAATCTCATCGGCTATAATGGAGAATGGAAAAACATCCAAAAATTTTTCCCATCAAGAGTATACCATTCAGTGTGATGTTAAAAATACATCTTACCCAACCCTAAACCCAACCCCAATATTCACCCAAACATAAGTGTGTCCTGAGCTCTAACCCTAACCCTAACCCTTACCATATGGGCCCATTCATTCTAATGAATCTCATAGGCTATAATGGAGAATGGAAAAACATCCAAAAAATTTTCCCATCAAGAGTATACCATTCAGTGTGATGTTAAAAATACATCTTACCCAACCCTAAACCCAACCCCAATATTCACACGAACATAAGTGTGTCCTGAGCTCTAACCCTAACCCTAACCCTTACCATATGGGCCCATTCATTCTAAAGAATCTCATAGGCTATAATGGAGAATGGAAAAACATCCAAAATTTTTCTCCATCAATAGTGTACCATTCAGTGTGATATTAAAAATACATCTTACCCAACCCTAAACCAGACCCCAATTTTAAACCGAACATATGTGTGTCCTGAACTCTAACCCTAACCCTAACCCTTACCATATGGGCCCATTCATTCTAATGAATCTCATAGGCTATAATGGAGAATGGAAAAACATCCAAAAAGTTTTCCCATCAAGAGTATACCATTCAGTGTGATGTTAAAAATACATCTTACCCAACCCTAAACCCAACCCCAATATTCACCCAAACATAAGTGTGTCCTGAGCTCTAACCCTAACCCTAACCCTTACCATATGGGCCCATTCATTCTAATGAATCTCATAGGCTATAATGGAGAATGGAAAAACATCCAAAAATTTTTCCCATCAAGAGTATACCATTCAGTGTGATGTTAAAAATACATCTTACCCAACCCTAAACCCAACCCCAATATTCACCCAAACATAAGTGTGTCCTGAGCTCTAACCCTAACCCTAACCCTTACCATATGGGCCCATTCATTCTAATGAATCTCATAGGCTATAATGGAGAATGGAAAAACATCCAAAAAATTTTCCCATCAAGAGTATACCATTCAGTGTGATGTAAAAAATACATCTTACCCAACCCTAAACCCAACCCCAATATTCACACGAACATAAGTGTGTCCTGAGCTCTAACCCTAACCCTCACCCTTACCATATGGGCCCATTCATTCTAATGAATCTCATAGGCTATAATGGAGAATGGAAAAACATCCAAAATTTTTCTCCATCAATAGTGTACCATTCAGTGTGATATTAAAAATACATCTTACCCAACCCTAAACCAGACCCCAATTTTAAACCGAACATATGTGTGTCCTGAACTCTAACCCTAACCCTAACCCTTACCATATGGGCCCATTCATTCTAATGAATCTCATAGGCTATAATGGAGAATGGAAAAACATCCAATATTTTTCTCCATCAATAGTGTACCCTTCAGTGTGATATTAAAATACATCTTATCCAACCCTAAACCCAACCCCAATATTCACACGAACATAACTGGGTCCTGAGCTCTAACCCTAACCCTTACCATATGGGCCCATTCATTCTAATGAATCTCATAGGCTATAATGGAGAATGGAAAAACATCCAAAATTTTTCTCCATCAATAGTGTACCATTCAGTGTGATATTAAAAATACATCTTACCCAACCCTAAACCAGACCCCAATTTTAAACCGAACATATGGGTGTCCTGAACTCTAACCCTAACCCTAACCCTTACCATATGGGCCCATTCATTCTAATGAATCTCATAGGCTATAATGGAGAATGGAAAAACATCCAAAAAGTTTTCCCATCAAGAGTATACCATTCAGTGTGATGTTAAAAATACATCTTACCCAACCCTAAACCCAACCCCAATATTCACCCAAATATGTGTGTCCTGAGCTCTAACCCTAACCCTTACCATATGGGCCCATTCATTCTAATGAATCTCATAGGCTATAATGGAGAATGGGAAACATCCAAAATTTTTCGCCATCAAGAGTGTACCATTCAGTGTGATATTAAAAATACATCTTACCCAACCCTAAACCAGACCGCAATTTTAAACCGAACATATGTGTGTCCTGAACTCTAACCCTAACCCTTACCATATGGGCCCATTCATTCTATTGAATCTAATAGGCTATAATGGAGAATGGAAAAACATCCAAAATTTTTCTACATCAATAGTGTACCATTCAGTGTGATATTAAAAATACATCTTATCCAACCCTAAACCCAACCCCAATATTCACACGAACATAAGTGTGTCCTGAGCTCTAACCCTAACCCTAACCCTTACCATATGGGCCCATTCATTCTAATGAATCTCATAGGCTATAATGGAGAATGGAAAAACATCCAAAATTTTTCTCCATCAATAGTGTACCATTCAGTGTGATATTAAAAATACATCTTACCCAACCCTAAACCAGACCGCAATTTTAAACCGAACATATGTGTGTCCTGAACTCTAACCCTAACCCTTACCATATGGGCCCATTCATTCTATTGAATCTAATAGGCTATAATGGAGAATGGAAAAACATCCAAAATTTTTCTACATCAATAGTGTACCATTCAGTGTGATATTAAAAATACATCTTACCCAACCCTAAACCAGACCCCAATTTTAAACCGAACATATGGGTGTCCTGAACTCTAACCCTAACCCTAACCCTTACCATATGGGCCCATTCATTCTAATGAATCTCATAGGCTATAATGGAGAATGGAAAAACATCCAAAAAATTTCCCATCAAGAGTATACCATTCAGTGTGATGTTAAAAATACATCTTACCCAACCCTAAACCCAACCCCAATATTCACCCAAACATAAGTGTGTCCTGACCTCTAACCCTAACCCTAACCCTTACCATATGGGCCCATTCATTCTAATGAATCTCATAGGCTATAATGGAGAATAGAAAAACATCTAAAAAATTTTCCCATCAAGAGTATACCATTCAGTGTGATGTTAAAAATACATCTTACCCAACCCTAAACCAGACCCCAATTTTAAACCAAACATATGTGTGTCCTGAACTCTAACCCTAACCCTAACCCTTACCATATGGCCCATTCATTCTAATGAATCTCATAGGCTATAATGGAGAATGGAAAAACATCCAAAATTTTTCTCCATCAATAGTGTACCATTCAGTGTGATATTAAAAATACATCTTACCCAACCCTAAACCAGACCCCAATTTTAAACCGAACATATGGGTGTCCTGAACTCTAACCCTAACCCTAACCCTTACCATAAGGGCCCATTCATTCTCATGAATCTCATAGGCTATAATGGAGAATGGAAAAACATACAAAATATTACTCCATCTATAGTGTACCATTCAGTGTGATATTAAAAATACATCTTACCCAACCCTAAACCAGACCCCAATTTTAAACCAAACATATGTGTGTCCTGAACTCTAACCCTAACCCTAACCCTTACCATATGGGCCCATTCATTCTAATGAATTTCATAGGCTATAATGGAGAATGGAAAAACATCCAAAGTTTTTCCCCATCAAGAGTGTACCATTCAGTGTGATATTAAAAACAAATCTTACCCAACCCTAAACCCAACCCCAATATTCACCCAAACATAAGTGTGTCCTGAACTCTAACCCTAACCCTAACCCTTACCATATGGGCCCATTCATTCTAATGAATCTCATAGGCTATAATGGAGAATGGAAAAACATCCAAAAAATTTTCCCATCAAGAGTATACCATTCAGTGTGATGTTAAAAATACATCTTACCCAACCCTAAACCCAACCCCAATATTCACCCAAACATAAGTGTGTCCTGAGCTCTAACCCTAACCCTAACCCTTACCATATGGGCCCATTCATTCTAATGAATCTCATAGGCTATAATGGAGAATAGAAACACATCTAAAAATTTTTCCCATCAAGAGTATACCATTCAGTGTGATGTTAAAAATACATCTTACCCAACCCTAAACCAGACCCCAATTTTAAACCAAACATATGTGTGTCCTGAACTCTAACCCTAACCCTAACCCTTACCATATGGCCCATTCATTCTAATGAATCTCATAGGCTATAATGGAGAATGGAAAAACATCCAAAATTTTTCTCCATCAATAGTGTACCATTCAGTGTGATATTAAAAATACATCTTACCCAACCCTAAACCAGACCCCAATTTTAAACCGAACATATGGGTGTCCTGAACTCTAACCCTAACCCTAACCCTTACCATATGGGCCCATTCATTCTAATGAATCTCATAGGCTATAATGGAGAATGGAAAAACATCCAAATTTTTTCTCCATCAATAGTGTACCATTCAGTGTGATATTAAAAATACATCTTACCCAACCCTAAACCAGACCGCAATTTTAAACCGAACATATGTGTGTCCTGAACTCTAACCCTAACCCTAACCCTTACCATATGGGCCCATTCATTCTATTGAATCTCATAGGCTATAATGGAGAATGGAAAAACATCCAAAATTTTTCTCCATCAATAGTGTACCATTCAGTGTGATATTAAAAATACATCTTACCCAACCCTAAACCAGACCCCAATTTTAAACCGAACATATGGGTGTCCTGAACTCTAACCCTAACCCTAACCCTTACCATATGGGCCCATTCATTCTAATGAATCTCATAGGCTATAATGGAGAATGGAAAAACATCCAAAAAATTTTCCCATCAAGAGTATACCATTCAGTGTGATGTTAAAAATACATCTTACCCAACCCTAAACCCAACCCCAATATTCACCCAAACATAAGTGTGTCCTGAGATCTAACCCTAACCCTAACCCTTACCATATGGGCCCATTCATTCTAATGAATCTCATAGGCTATAATGGAGAATAGAAAAACATCTAAAAAATTTTCCCATCAAGAGTATACCATTCAGTGTGATATTAAAAATACATCTTACCCAACCCTAAACCAGACCGCAATTTTAAACTGAACATATGTGTGTCCTGAACTCTAACCCTAACCCTAACCCTTACCATATGGGCCCATTCATTCTAATGAATCTCATAGGCTATAATGGAGAATGGAAAAACATCCAAAATTTTTCTCCATCAATAGTGTACCATTCAGTGTGATATTAAAAATACATCTTACCCAACCCTAAACCAGACCCCAATTTTAAACCGAACATATGTGTGTCCTGAACTCTAACCCTAACCCTAACCCTTACCATATGGGCCCATTCATTCTAATGAATCTCATAGGCTATAATGGAGAATGGAAAAACATCCAATATTTTTCTCCATCAATAGTGTACCCTTCAGTGTGATATTAAAATACATCTTATCCAACCCTAAACCCAACCCCAATATTCACACGAACATAACTGGGTCCTGAGCTCTAACCCTAACCCTTACCATATGGGCCCATTCATTCTAATGAATCTCATAGGCTATAATGGAGAATGGAAAAACATCCAAAATTTTTCTCCATCAATAGTGTACCATTCAGTGTGATATTAAAAATACATCTTACCCAACCCTAAACCAGACCCCAATTTTAAACCGAACATATGGGTGTCCTGAACTCTAACCCTAACCCTAACCCTTACCATATGGGCCCATTCATTCTAATGAATCTCATCGGCTATAATGGAGAATGGAAAAACATCCAAAAATTTTTCCCATCAAGAGTATACCATTCAGTGTGATGTTAAAAATACATCTTACCCAACCCTAAACCCAACCCCAATATTCACCCAAACATAAGTGTGTCCTGAGCTCTAACCCTAACCCTAACCCTTACCATATGGGCCCATTCATTCTAATGAATCTCATAGGCTATAATGGAGAATGGAAAAACATCCAAAAAATTTTCCCATCAAGAGTATACCATTCAGTGTGATGTTAAAAATACATCTTACCCAACCCTAAACCCAACCCCAATATTCACACGAACATAAGTGTGTCCTGAGCTCTAACCCTAACCCTAACCCTTACCATATGGGCCCATTCATTCTAAAGAATCTCATAGGCTATAATGGAGAATGGAAAAACATCCAAAATTTTTCTCCATCAATAGTGTACCATTCAGTGTGATATTAAAAATACATCTTACCCAACCCTAAACCAGACCCCAATTTTAAACCGAACATATGTGTGTCCTGAACTCTAACCCTAACCCTAACCCTTACCATATGGGCCCATTCATTCTAATGAATCTCATAGGCTATAATGGAGAATGGAAAAACATCCAAAAAGTTTTCCCATCAAGAGTATACCATTCACTGTGATGTTAAAAATACATCTTACCCAACCCTAAACCCAACCCCAATATTCACCCAAACATAAGTGTGTCCTGAGCTCTAACCCTAACCCTAACCCTTACCATATGGGCCCATTCATTCTAATGAATCTCATAGGCTATAATGGAGAATGGAAAAACATCCAAAAATTTTTCCCATCAAGAGTATACCATTCAGTGTGATGTTAAAAATACATCTTACCCAACCCTAAACCCAACCCCAATATTCACCCAAACATAAGTGTGTCCTGAGCTCTAACCCTAACCCTAACCCTTACCATATGGGCCCATTCATTCTAATGAATCTCATACGCTATAATGGAGAATGGAAAAACATCCAAAAAATTTTCCCATCAAGAGTATACCATTCAGTGTGATGTAAAAAATACATCTTACCCAACCCTAAACCCAACCCCAATATTCACACGAACATAAGTGTGTCCTGAGCTCTAACCCTAACCCTCACCCTTACCATATGGGCCCATTCATTCTAATGAATCTCATAGGCTATAATGGAGAATGGAAAAACATCCAAAATTTTTCTCCATCAATAGTGTACCATTCAGTGTGATATTAAAAATACATCTTACCCAACCCTAAACCAGACCCCAATTTTAAACCGAACATATGTGTGTCCTGAACTCTAACCCTAACCCTAACCCTTACCATATGGGCCCATTCATTCTAATGAATCTCATAGGCTATAATGGAGAATGGAAAAACATCCAATATTTTTCTCCATCAATAGTGTACCCTTCAGTGTGATATTAAAATACATCTTATCCAACCCTAAACCCAACCCCAATATTCACACGAACATAACTGGGTCCTGAGCTCTAACCCTAACCCTTACCATATGGGCCCATTCATTCTAATGAATCTCATAGGCTATAATGGAGAATGGAAAAACATCCAAAATTTTTCTCCATCAATAGTGTACCATTCAGTGTGATATTAAAAATACATCTTACCCAACCCTAAACCAGACCCCAATTTTAAACCGAACATATGGGTGTCCTGAACTCTAACCCTAACCCTAACCCTTACCATATGGGCCCATTCATTCTAATGAATCTCATAGGCTATAATGGAGAATGGAAAAACATCCAAAAAGTTTTCCCATCAAGAGTATACCATTCAGTGTGATGTTAAAAATACATCTTACCCAACCCTAAACCCAACCCCAATATTCACCCAAATATGTGTGTCCTGAGCTCTAACCCTAACCCTTACCATATGGGCCCATTCATTCTAATGAATCTCATAGGCTATAATGGAGAATGGAAAACATCCAAAATTTTTCGCCATCAAGAGTGTACCATTCAGTGTGATATTAAAAATACATCTTATCCAACCCTAAACCCAACCCCAATATTCACACGAACATAAGTGTGTCCTGAGCTCTAACCCTAACCCTAACCCTTACCATATGGGCCCATTCATTCTAATGAATCTCATAGGCTATAATGGAGAATGGAAAAACATCCAAAATTTTTCTCCATCAATAGTGTACCATTCAGTGTGATATTAAAAATACATCTTACCCAACCCTAAACCAGACCGCAATTTTAAACCGAACATATGTGTGTCCTGAACTCTAACCCTAACCCTTACCATATGGGCCCATTCATTCTATTGAATCTAATAGGCTATAATGGAGAATGGAAAAACATCCAAAATTTTTCTACATCAATAGTGTACCATTCAGTGTGATATTAAAAATACATCTTACCCAACCCTAAACCAGACCCCAATTTTAAACCGAACATATGGGTGTCCTGAACTCTAACCCTAACCCTAACCCTTACCATATGGGCCCATTCATTCTAATGAATCTCATAGGCTATAATGGAGAATGGAAAAACATCCAAAAAATTTCCCATCAAGAGTATACCATTCAGTGTGATGTTAAAAATACATCTTACCCAACCCTAAACCCAACCCCAATATTCACCCAAACATAAGTGTGTCCTGACCTCTAACCCTAACCCTAACCCTTACCATATGGGCCCATTCATTCTAATGAATCTCATAGGCTATAATGGAGAATAGAAAAACATCTAAAAAATTTTCCCATCAAGAGTATACCATTCAGTGTGATGTTAAAAATACATCTTACCCAACCCTAAACCAGACCCCAATTTTAAACCAAACATATGTGTGTCCTGAACTCTAACCCTAACCCTAACCCTTACCATATGGCCCATTCATTCTAATGAATCTCATAGGCTATAATGGAGAATGGAAAAACATCCAAAATTTTTCTCCATCAATAGTGTACCATTCAGTGTGATATTAAAAATACATCTTACCCAACCCTAAACCAGACCCCAATTTTAAACCGAACATATGGGTGTCCTGAACTCTAACCCTAACCCTAACCCTTACCATAAGGGCCCATTCATTCTCATGAATCTCATAGGCTATAATGGAGAATGGAAAAACATACAAAATATTACTCCATCTATAGTGTACCATTCAGTGTGATATTAAAAATACATCTTACCCAACCCTAAACCAGACCCCAATTTTAAACCAAACATATGTGTGTCCTGAACTCTAACCCTAACCCTAACCCTTACCATATGGGCCCATTCATTCTAATGAATTTCATAGGCTATAATGGAGAATGGAAAAACATCCAAAGTTTTTCCCCATCAAGAGTGTACCATTCAGTGTGATATTAAAAACAAATCTTACCCAACCCTAAACCCAACCCCAATATTCACCCAAACATAAGTGTGTCCTGAACTCTAACCCTAACCCTAACCCTTACCATATGGGCCCATTCATTCTAATGAATCTCATAGGCTATAATGGAGAATGGAAAAACATCCAAAAAATTTTCCCATCAAGAGTATACCATTCAGTGTGATGTTAAAAATACATCTTACCCAACCCTAAACCCAACCCCAATATTCACCCAAACATAAGTGTGTCCTGAGCTCTAACCCTAACCCTAACCCTTACCATATGGGCCCATTCATTCTAATGAATCTCATAGGCTATAATGGAGAATAGAAACACATCTAAAAATTTTTCCCATCAAGAGTATACCATTCAGTGTGATGTTAAAAATACATCTTACCCAACCCTAAACCAGACCCCAATTTTAAACCAAACATATGTGTGTCCTGAACTCTAACCCTAACCCTAACCCTTACCATATGGCCCATTCATTCTAATGAATCTCATAGGCTATAATGGAGAATGGAAAAACATCCAAAATTTTTCTCCATCAATAGTGTACCATTCAGTGTGATATTAAAAATACATCTTACCCAACCCTAAACCAGACCCCAATTTTAAACCGAACATATGGGTGTCCTGAACTCTAACCCTAACCCTTACCATATGGGCCCATTCATTCTAATGAATCTCATAGGCTATAATGGAGAATGGAAAAACATCCAAAATTTTTCTCCATCAATAGTGTACCATTCAGTGTGATATTAAAAATACATCTTACCCAACCCTAAACCAGACCGCAATTTTAAACCGAACATATGTGTGTCCTGAACTCTAACCCTAACCCTAACCCTTACCATATGGGCCCATTCATTCTATTGAATCTCATAGGCTATAATGGAGAATGGAAAAACATCCAAAATTTTTCTCCATCAATAGTGTACCATTCAGTGTGATATTAAAAATACATCTTACCCAACCCTAAACCAGACCCCAATTTTAAACCGAACATATGGGTGTCCTGAACTCTAACCCTAACCCTAACCCTTACCATATGGGCCCATTCATTCTAATGAATCTCATAGGCTATAATGGAGAATGGAAAAACATCCAAAAAATTTTCCCATCAAGAGTATACCATTCAGTGTGATGTTAAAAATACATCTTACCCAACCCTAAACCCAACCCCAATATTCACCCAAACATAAGTGTGTCCTGAGATCTAACCCTAACCCTAACCCTTACCATATGGGCCCATTCATTCTAATGAATCTCATAGGCTATAATGGAGAATAGAAAAACATCTAAAAAATTTTCCCATCAAGAGTATACCATTCAGTGTGATATTAAAAATACATCTTACCCAACCCTAAACCAGACCGCAATTTTAAACCGAACATATGTGTGTCCTGAACTCTAACCCTAACCCTAACCCTTACCATATGGGCCCATTCATTCTAATGAATCTCATAGGCTATAATGGAGAATGGAAAAACATCCAAAATTTTTCTCCATCAATAGTGTACCATTCAGTGTGATATTAAAAATACATCTTACCCAACCCTAAACCAGACCCCAATTTTAAACCGAAGATATGTGTGTCCTGAACTCTAACCCTAACCCTAACCCTTACCATAAGGGCCCATTCATTCTCATGAATCTCATAGGCTATAATGGAGAATGGAAAGACATCCAAAATATTACTCCATCTATAGTGTACCATTCAGTGTGATATTAAAAATACATCTTACCCAACCCTAAACCAGACCCCAATTTTAAACCAAACATATGTGTGTCCTGAACTCTAACCATAACCCTAAACCTTACCATATGGGCCCATTCATTCTAATGAATTTCATAGGCTATAATGGAGAATGGAAAAACATCCAAAGTTTTTCCCCATCAAGAGTGTACCATTCAGTGTGATATTAAAAATAAATCTTACCCAACCCTAAACCCAACCCCAATATTCACCCAAACATAAGTGTGTCCTGAACTCTAACCCTAACCCTTACCATATGGGCCCATTCATTCTCATGAATCTCATAGGCTATAATGGAAAATGGAAAAACATCCCAAAAATTTTCCCATCAAGAGTATACCATTCAGTGTGATGTTAAAAATACATCTTACCCAACCCTAAACCCAACCCCAATATTCACCCAAACATAAGTGTGTCCTGAGCTCTAACCCTAACCCTAACCATTACCATATGGGCCCATTCATTCTAATGAATCTCATAGGCTATAATGGAGAATGGAAAAACATCCAAAATTTTTCTCCATCTATAGTGTACCATTCAGTGTGATATTAAAAATACATCTTACCCAACCCTAAACCAGACCCCAATTTTAAACCGAACATATGTGTGTCCTGAACTCTAACCCTAACCCTAACCCTTACCATATGGGCCC
Source organism: Heteronotia binoei (assembly GCF_032191835.1). NCBI lineage: Eukaryota > Metazoa > Chordata > Lepidosauria > Squamata > Gekkonidae > Heteronotia > Heteronotia binoei. Next base: position 174,845,737 of record NC_083243.1, on the reverse strand, counting down.
ATACATTCTAATGAATCTCATAGGCTATAATGGAGAATGGAAAAACATCCAAAATTTTTCGCCATCAAGAGTGTACCATTCAGTGTGATATTAAAAATACATCTTATCCAACCCTAAACCCAACCCCAATATTCACACGAACATAAGTGTGTCCTGAACTCTAACCCTAACCCTAACCCTTACCATATGGGCCCATTCATTCTAATGAATCTCATAGGCTATAATGGAGAATGGAAAAACATCCAAAATTTTTCTCCATCAATAGTGTACCATTCAGTGTGATATTAAAAATACATCTTACCCAACCCTAAACCAGACCTCAATTTTAAACCGAACATATGGGTGTCCTGAACTCTAACCCTAACCCTAACCCTTACCATATGGGCCCATTCATTCTAATGAATCTCATAGGCTATAATGGAGAATGGAAAAACATCCAAAAAATTTTCCCATCAAGAGTATACCATTCAGTGTGATGTTAAAAATACATCTTACCCAACCCTAAACCCAACCCCAATATTCACCCAAACATAAGTGTGTCCTGAGCTCTAACCCTAACCCTAACCCTTACCATATGGGCCCATTCATTCTAATGAATCTCATAGGCTATAATGGAGAATGGAAAAACATCCAAAAATTTTTCCCATCAAGAGTGTACCATTCAGTGTGATATTAAAAATACATCTTATCCAACCCTAAACCCAACCCCAATATTCACACGAACATAAGTGTGTCCTGAACTCTAACCCTAACCCTAACCCTTACCATATGGGCCCATTCATTCTAATGAATCTCATAGGCTATAATGGAGAATGGAAAAACATCCAAAATTTTTCGCCATCAAGAGTGTACCATTCAGTGTGATATTAAAAATACATCTTATCCAACCCTAAACCCAACCCCAATATTCACACGAACATAAGTGTGTCCTGAACTCTAACCCTAACCCTAACCCTTACCATATGGGCCCATTCATTCTAATGAATCTCATAGGCTATAATGGAGAATGGAAAAACATCCAAAATTTTTCTCCATCAATAGTGTACCATTCAGTGTGATATTAAAAATACATCTTACCCAACCCTAAACCAGACCACAATTTTAAACCGAACATATGTGTGTCCTGAACTCTAACCCTAACCCTAACCCTTACCATATGGGCCCATTCATTCTAATGAATCTCATAGGCTATAATGGAGAATGGAAAAACATCCAAACTTTTTCGCCATCAAGAGTGTACCATTCAGTGTGATATTAAAAATACATCTTATCCAACCCTAAACCCAACCCCAATATTCACACGAACATAAGTGTGTCCTGAACTCTAACCCTAACCCTAACCCTTACCATATGGGCCCATTCATTCTAATGAATCTCATAGGCTATAATGGAGAATGGAAAAACATCCAAAATTTTTCTCCATCAATAGTGTACCATTCAGTGTGATATTAAAAATACATCTTACCCAACCCTAAACCAGACCACAATTTTAAACCGAACATATGTGTGTCCTGAACTCTAACCCTAACCCTAACCCTTACCATATGGGCCCATTCATTCTAATGAATCTCATAGGCTATAATGGAGAATGGAAAAACATCCAAAATTTTTCTCCATCAAGAGTATACCATTCAGTGTGATGTTAAAAATACATCATACCCAACCCTATACCCAACCCCAATATTCACCCAAACATAAGTGTGTCCTGAGCTCTAATCCTAACCCTAACCCTTACCATATGGGTCCATTCATTCTAATGAATCTCATAGGCTATAATGGAGAATGGAAAAACATCCAAAATTTTTCTCCATCAATAGTGTACCATTCAGTGTGATATTAAAAATACATCTTACCCAACCCTAAACCAGATCCCAATTTTAAACTGAACATATGTGTGTCCTGAACTCTAACCCTAACCCTTACCATATGGGCCCATTCATTCTAATGAATCTCATAGGCTATAATGGAGAATGGAAAAACATCCAAAAAATTTTCCCATCAAGAGTATACCATTCAGTGTGATGTTAAAAATACATCTTACCCAACCCTAAACCCAACCCCAATATTCACACGAACATAAGTGTGTCCTGAGCTCTAACCCTAACCCTAACCCTTACCATATGGGCCCATTCATTCTAATGAATCTCATAGGCTATAATGGAGAATGGAAAAACATCCAAAAAACTTTCCCATCAAGAGTATACCATTCAGTGTGATGTTAAAAATACATCTTACCCAACCCTAAACCCAACCCCAATATTTACCCAAACATAAGTGTGTCCTGTGCTCTAACCCTAACCCTAACCCTTACCATATGGGCCCATTCATTCTAATGAATCTCATAGGCTATAATGGAGAATGGAAAAACATCCAAAAAATTTTCCCATCAAGAGTATACCATTCAGTGTGATGTTAAAAATACATCTTACCCAACCCTAAACCCAACCCCAATATTCACCCAAACATAAGTGTGTCCTGAGCTCTAACCCTAACCCTAACCCTTACCATATGGGCCCATTCATTCTCATGAATCTCATAGGCTATAATGGAGAATGGAAAAACATCCAAAATTTTTCTCCATCAATAGTGTACCATTCAGTGTGATATTAAAAATACATCTTACCCAACCCTAAACCAGACCCCAATTTTAAACCGAACATATGTGTGTCCTGAACTCTAACCCTAACCCTAACACTTACCATATGGGCCCATTCATTCTAATGAATCTCATAGGCTATAATGGAGAATGGAAAAACATCCCAAAAATTTTCCCATCAAGAGTATACCATTCAGTGTGATGTTAAAAATACATCTTACCCAACCCTAAACCCAACCCCAATATTCACACGAACATAAGTGTGTCCTGAGCTCTAACCCTAACCCTTACCATATGGGCCCATTCATTCTAATGAATCTCATAGGCAATAATGGAGAATGGAATACATCCAAAATTTTTCGCCATCAAGAGTGTACCATTCAGTGTGATATTAAAAATAGATCTTATCCAACCCTAAACCCAACCCCAATATTCACACGAACATAAGTGTGTCCTGAGCTCTAACCCTAACCCTAACCCTTACCATATGGGCCCATTCATTCTAATGAATCTCATAGGGTATAATGGAGAATGGAAAAACATCCAAAATTTTTCTCCATCAATAGTGTACCATTCAGTGTGATATTAAAAATACATCTTACCCAACCCTAAACCAGACCGCAATTTTAAACCGAACATATGTGTGTCCTGAACTCTAACCCTAACCCTAACCCTTACCATATGGGCCCATTCATTCTATTGAATCTCATAGGCTATAATGGAGAATGGAAAAACATCCAAAATTTTTCTCCATCAATAGTGTACCATTCAGTGTGATATTAAAAATACATCTTACCCAACCCTAAACCAGACCCCAATTTTAAACCGAACATATGGGTGTCCTGAACTCTAAGCCTAACCCTAACCCTTACCATATGGGCCCATTCATTCTAATGAATCTCATAGGCTATAATGGAGAATGGAAAAACATCCAAAAAATTTTCCCATCAAGAGTATACCATTCAGTGTGATGTTAAAAATACATCTTACCCAACCCTAAACCCAACCCCAATATTCACCCAAACATAAGTGTGTCCTGAGCTCTAACCCTAACCCTAACCCTTACCATATGGGCCCATTCATTCTAATGAATCTCATAGGCTATAATGGAGAATGGAAAAACATCCAAAAAATTTTCCCATCAAGAGTGTACCATTCAGTGTGATATTAAAAATACATCTTATCCAACCCTAAACCCAACCCCAATATTCACACGAACATAAGTGTGTCCTGAACTCTAACCCTAACCCTAACCCTTACCATATGGGCCCATTCATTCTAATGAATCTCATAGGCTATAATGGAGAATGGAAAAACATCCAAAATTTTTCGCCATCAAGAGTGTACCATTCAGTGTGATATTAAAAATACATCTTATCCAACCCTAAACCCAACCCCAATATTCACACGAACATAAGTGTGTCCTGAACTCTAACCCTAACCCTAACCTTTACCATATGGGCCCATTCATTCTAATGAATCTCATAGGCTATAATGGAGAATGGAAAAACATCCAAAATTTTTCTCCATCAATAGTGTACCATTCAGTGTGATATTAAAAATACATCTTACCCAACCCTAAACCAGACCCCAATTTTAAACCGAACATATGTGTGTCCTGAACTCTAACCCTAACCCTAACCCTTACCATATGGGCCCATTCATTCTAATGAATCTCATAGGCTATAATGGAGAATGGAAAAACATCCAAAATTTTTCGCCATCAAGAGTGTACCATTCAGTGTGATATTAAAAATACATCTTATCCAACCCTAAACCCAACCCCAATATTCACACGAACATAAGTGTGTCCTGAACTCTAACCCTAACCCTAACCCTTACCATATGGGCCCATTCATTCTAATGAATCTCATAGGCTATAATGGAGAATGGAAAAACATCCAAAATTTTTCTCCATCAATAGTGTACCATTCAGTGTGATATTAAAAATACATCTTACCCAACCCTAAACCAGACCACAATTTTAAACCGAACATATGTGTGTCCTGAACTCTAACCCTAACCCTAACCCTTACCATATGGGCCCATTCATTCTAATGAATCTCATAGGCTATAATGGAGAATGGAAAAACATCCAAAATTTTTCTCCATCAACAGTGTACCATTCAGTGTGATATTAAAAATACATCTTACCCAACCCTAAACCAGACCACAATTTTAAACCGAACATATGTGTGTCCTGAACTCTAACCCTAACCCTAAACCTTACCATATGGGCCCATTCATTCTAATGAATCTCATAGGCTATCATGGAGAATGGAAAAACATCCAAAAATTTTACCCATCAAGAGTATACCATTCAGTGTGATGTTAAAAATACATCATACCCAACCCTATACCCAACCCCAATATTCACCCAAACATAAGTGTGTCCTGAGCTCTAACCCTAACCCTAACCCTTACCATATGGGTCCATTCATTCTAATGAATCTCATAGGCTATAATGGAGAATGGAAAAACATCCAAAATTTTTCTCCATCAATAGTGTACCATTCAGTGTGATATTAAAAATACATCTTACCCAACCCTAAACCAGATCCCAATTTTAAACTGAACATATGTGTGTCCTGAACTCTAACCCTAACCCTTACCATATGGGCCCATTCATTCTAATGAATCTCATAGGCTATAATGGAGAATGGAAAAACATCCAAAAAATTTTCCCATCAAGAGTATACCATTCAGTGTGATGTTAAAAATACATCTTACCCAACCCTAAACCCAACCCCAATATTCACACGAACATAAGTGTGTCCTGAACTCTAACCCTAACCCTAACCCTTACCATATGGGTCCATTCATTCTTATGAATCTCATAGGCTATAATGGAGAATGGAAAAACATCCAAAATTTTTCTCCATCAATAGTGTACCATTCAGTGTGATATTAAAAATACATCTTACCCAACCCTAAACCAGACCCCAATTTTAAACCGAACATATGTGTGTCCTGAACTCTAACCCTAACCCTAACCCTTACCATATGGGCCCATTCATTCTAATGAATCTCATAGGCTATAATGGAGAATGGAAAAACATCCAAAAAACTTTCCCATCAAGAGTATACCATTCAGTGTGATGTTAAAAATACATCTTACCCAACCCTAAACCCAACCCCAATATTTACCCAAACATAAGTGTGTCCTGTGCTCTAACCCTAACCCTAACCCTTACCATATGGGCCCATTCATTCTAATGAATCTCATAGGCTATAATGGAGAATGGAAAAACATCCAAAAAATTTTCCCATCAAGAGTATACCATTCAGTGTGATGTTAAAAATACATCTTACCCAACCCTAAACCCAACCCCAATATTCACCCAAACATAAGTGTGTCCTGAGCTCTAACCCTAACCCTAACCCTTACCATATGGGCCCATTCATTCTCATGAATCTCATAGGCTATAATGGAGAATGGAAAAACATCCAAAATTTTTCTCCATCAATAGTGTACCATTCAGTGTGATATTAAAAATACATCTTACCCAACCCTAAACCAGACCCCAATTTTAAACCGAACATATGTGTGTCCTGAACTCTAACCCTAACCCTAACCCTTACCATATGGGCCCATTCATTCTAATGAATCTCATAGGCTATAATGGAGAATGGAAAAACATCCCAAAAATTTTCCCATCAAGAGTATACCATTCAGTGTGATGTTAAAAATACATCTTACCCAACCCTAAACCCAACCCCAATATTCACCCAAATATGTGTGTCCTGAGCTCTAACCCTAACCCTTACCATATGGGCCCATTCATTCTAATTAATCTCATAGGCAATAATGGAGAATGGAAAACATCCAAAATTTTTCGCCATCAAGAGTGTACCATTCAGTGTGATATTAAAAATAGATCTTATCCAACCCTAAACCCAACCCCAATATTCACACGAACATAAGTGTGTCCTGAGCTCTAACCCTAACCCTAACCCTTACCATATGGGCCCATTCATTCTAATGAATCTCATAGGCTATAATGGAGAATGGAAAAACATCCAAAAATTTTCTCCATCAATAGTGTACCATTCAGTGTGATATTAAAAATACATCTTACCCAACCCTAAACCAGACCGCAATTTTAAACCGAACATATGTGTGTCCTGAACTCTAACCCTAACCCTAACCCTTACCATATGGGCCCATTCATTCTATTGAATCTCATAGGCTATAATGGAGAATGGAAAAACATCCAAAATTTTTCTCCATCAATAGTGTACCATTCAGTGTGATATTAAAAATACATCTTACCCAACCCTAAACCAGACCCCAATTTTAAACCGAACATATGGGTGTCCTGAACTCTAACCCTAACCCTAACCCTTACCATATGGGCCCATTCATTCTAATGAATCTCATAGGCTATAATGGAGAATGGAAAAACATCCAAAAAATTTTCCCATCAAGAGTATACCATTCAGTGTGATGTTAAAAATACATCTTACCCAACCCTAAACCCAACCCCAATATTCACCCAAACATAAGTGTGTCCTGAGCTCTAACCCTAACCCTAACCCTTACCATATGGGCCCATTCATTCTAATGAATCTCATAGGCTATAATGGAGAATAGAAAAACATCTAAAAAATTTTCCCATCAAGAGTATACCATTCAGTGTGATGTTAAAAATACATCTTACCCAACCCTAAACCAGACCCCAATTTTAAACCAAACATATGTGTGTCCTGAACTCTAACCCTAACCCTAACCCTTACCATATGGCCCATTCATTCTAATGAATCTCATAGGCTATAATGGAGAATGGAAAAACATCCAAAATTTTTCTCCATCAATAGTGTACCATTCAGTGTGATATTAAAAATACATCTTACCCAACCCTAAACCAGACCCCAATTTTAAACCGAACATATGTGTGTCCTGAACTCTAACCCTAACCCTAACCCTTACCATAAGGGCCCATTCATTCTCATGAATCTCATAGGCTATAATGGAGAATGGAAAAACATACAAAATATTACTCCATCTATAGTGTACCATTCAGTGTGATATTAAAAATACATCTTACCCAAACCTAAACCAGACCCCAATTTTAAACCAAACATATGTGTGTCCTGAACTCTAACCCTAACCCTAACCCTTACCATATGGGCCCATTCATTCTAATGAATTTCATAGGCTATAATGGAGAATGGAAAAACATCCAAAGTTTTTCCCCATCAAGAGTGTACCATTCAGTGTGATATTAAAAATAAATCTTACCCAACCCTAAACCCAACCCCAATATTCACCCAAACATAAGTGTGTCCTGAACTCTAACCCTAACCCTTACCATATGGGCCCATTCATTCTAATGAATCTCATAGGCTATAATGGAGAATGGAAAAACATCCAAAAATTTTTCCCATCAAGAGTATACCATTCAGTGTGATGTTAAAAATACATCTTACCCAACCCTAAACCCAACCCCAATATTCACCCAAACATAAGTGTGTCCTGAGCTCTAACCCTAACCCTTACCATATGGGCCCATTCATTCTAATGAATCTCATAGGCTATAATGGAGAATGGAAAAACATCCAAAATTTTTCTCCATCAATAGTGTACCATTCAGTGTGATATTAAAAATACATCTTACCCAACCCTAAACCAGACCCCAATTTTAAACCGAACATATGTGTGTCCTGAACTCTAACCCTAACCCTAACCCTTAGAATATGGGCCCATTCATTCTAATGAATCTCATAGGCTATAATGGAGAATGGAAAAACATCCAAAATTGTTCGCCATCAAGAGTGTACCATTCAGTGTGATATTAAAAATACATCTTATCCAACCCTAAACCCAACCCCAATATTCACACTAACATAAGTGTGTCCTGAACTCTAACCCTAACCCTAACCCTTACCATATGGGCCCATTCATTCTAATGAATCTCATAGGCTATAATGGAGAATGGAAAAACATCCAAAATTTTTCTCCATCAATAGTGTACCATTCAGTGTGATATTAAAAATACATCTTACCCAACCCTAAACCAGACCCCAATTTTAAACCGAACATATGGGTGTCCTGAACTCTAACCCTAACCCTAACCCTTACCATATGGGCCCATTCATTCTAATGAATCTCATACGCTATAATGGAGAATGGAAAAACATCCAAAAATTTTTCCCATCAAGAGTATACCATTCAGTGTGATGTTAAAAATACATCTTACCCAACCCTAAACCCAACCCCAATATTCACCCAAACATAAGTGTGTCCTGAGCTCTAACCCTAACCCTAACCCTTACCATATGGGCCCATTCATTCTCATGAATCTCATAGGCTATAATGGAGAATGGAAAAACATCCAAAAAATTTTCCCATCAAGAGTATACCATTCAGTGTGATGTTAAAAATACATCTTACCCAACCCTAAACCCAACCCCAATATTCACACGAACATAAGTGTGTCCTGAGCTCTAACCCTAACCCTAACCCTTACCATATGGGTCCATTCATTCTTATGAATCTCATAGGCTATAATGGAGAATGGAAAAACATCCAAAATTTTTCTCCATCAATAGTGTACCATTCAGTGTGATATTAAAAATACATCTTACCCAACCCTAAACCAGACCCCAATTTTAAACCGAACATATGTGTGTCCTGAACTCTAACCCTAACCCTAACCCTTACCATATGGGCCCATTCATTCTAATGAATCTCATAGGCTATAATGGAGAATGGAAAAACATCCGAAAAACTTTCCCATCAAGAGTATACCATTCAGTGTGATGTTAAAAATACATCTTACCCAACCCTAAACCCAACCCCAATATTTACCCAAACATAAGTGTGTCCTGTGCTCTAACCCTAACCCTAACCCTTACCATATGGGCCCATTCATTCTAATGAATCTCATAGGCTATAATGGAGAATGGAAAAACATCCAAAAAATTTTCCCATCAAGAGTATACCATTCAGTGTGATGTTAAAAATACATCTTACCCAACCCTAAACCCAACCCCAATATTCACCCAAACATAAGTGTGTCCTGAGCTCTAACCCTAACCCTAACCCTTACCATATGGGCCCATTCATTCTCATGAATCTCATAGGCTATAATGGAGAATGGAAAAACATCCAAAATTTTTCTCCATCAATAGTGTACCATTCAGTGTGATATTAAAAATACATCTTACCCAACCCTAAACCAGACCCCAATTTTAAACCGAACATATGTGTGTCCTGAACTCTAACCCTAACCCTAACCCTTACCATATGGGCCCATTCATTCTAATGAATCTCATAGGCTATAATGGAGAATGGAAAAACATCCCAAAAATTTTCCCATCAAGAGTATACCATTCAGTGTGATGTTAAAAATACATCTTACCCAACCCTAAACCCAACCCCAATATTCACCCAAATATGTGTGTCCTGAGCTCTAACCCTAACCCTTACCATATGGGCCCATTCATTCTAATGAATCTCATAGGCAATAATGGAGAATGGAATACATCCAAAATTTTTCGCCATCAAGAGTGTACCATTCAGTGTGATATTCAAAATAGATCTTATCCAACCCTAAACCCAACCCCAATATTCACACGAACATAAGTGTGTCCTGAGCTCTAACCCTAACCCTAACCCTTACCATATGGGCCCATTCATTCTAATGAATCTCATAGGCTATAATGGAGAATGGAAAAACATCCAAAATTTTTCTCCATCAATAGTGTACCATTCAGTGTGATATTAAAAATACATCTTACCCAACCCTAAACCAGACCGCAATTTTAAACCGAACATATGTGTGTCCTGAACTCTAACCCTAACCCTAACCCTTACCATATGGGCCCATTCATTCTATTGAATCTCATAGGCTATAATGGAGAATGGAAAAACATCCAAAATTTTTCTCCATCAATAGTGTACCATTCAGTGTGATATTAAAAATACATCTTACCCAACCCTAAACCAGACCCCAATTTTAAACCGAACATATGGGTGTCCTGAACTCTAACCCTAACCCTAACCCTTACCATATGGGCCCATTCATTCTAATGAATCTCATAGGCTATAATGGAGAATGGAAAAACATCCAAAAAATTTTCCCATCAAGAGTATACCATTCAGTGTGATGTTAAAAATACATCTTACCCAACCCTAAACCCAACCCCAATATTCACCCAAACATAAGTGTGTCCTGAGCTCTAACCCTAACCCTAACCCTTACCATATGGGCCCATTCATTCTAATGAATCTCATAGGCTATAATGGAGAATAGAAAAACATCTAAAAAATTTTCCCATCAAGAGTATACCATTCAGTGTGATGTTAAAAATACATCTTACCCAACCCTAAACCAGACCCCAATTTTAAACCAAACATATGTGTGTCCTGAACTCTAACCCTAACCCTAACCCTTACCATATGGCCCATTCATTCTAATGAATCTCATAGGCTATAATGGAGAATGGAAAAACATCCAAAATTTTTCTCCATCAATAGTGTACCATTCAGTGTGATATTAAAAATACATCTTACCCAACCCTAAACCAGACCCCAATTTTAAACCGAACATATGTGTGTCCTGAACTCTAACCCTAACCCTAACCCTTACCATATGGGCCCATTCATTCTAATGAATCTCATAGGCTATAATGGAGAATGGAAAAACATCCCAAAAATTTTCCCATCAAGAGTATACCATTCAGTGTGATGTTAAAAATACATCTTACCCAACCCTAAACCCAACCCCAATATTCACCCAAATATGTGTGTCCTGAGCTCTAACCCTAACCCTTACCATATGGGCCCATTCATTCTAATGAATTTCATAGGCTATAATGGAGAATGGAAAAACATCCAAAGTTTTTCCCCATCAAGAGTGTACCATTCAGTGTGATATTAAAAATAAATCTTACCCAACCCTAAACCCAACCCCAATATTCACCCAAACATAAGTGTGTCCTGAACTCTAACCCTAACCCTTACCATATGGGCCCATTCATTCTAATGAATCTCATAGGCTATAATGGAGAATGGAAAAACATCCAAAAATTTTTCCCATCAAGAGTATACCATTCAGTGTGATGTTAAAAATACATCTTACCCAACCCTAAACCCAACCCCAATATTCACCCAAACATAAGTGTGTCCTGAGCTCTAACCCTAACCCTTACCATATGGGCCCATTCATTCTAATGAATCTCATAGGCTATAATGGAGAATGGAAAAACATCCAAAATTTTTCTCCATCAATAGTGTACCATTCAGTGTGATATTAAAAATACATCTTACCCAACCCTAAACCAGACCCCAATTTTAAACCGAACATATGTGTGTCCTGAACTCTAACCCTAACCCTAACCCTTAGAATATGGGCCCATTCATTCTAATGAATCTCATAGGCTATAATGGAGAATGGAAAAACATCCAAAATTGTTCGCCATCAAGAGTGTACCATTCAGTGTGATATTAAAAATACATCTTATCCAACCCTAAACCCAACCCCAATATTCACACTAACATAAGTGTGTCCTGAACTCTAACCCTAACCCTAACCCTTACCATATGGGCCCATTCATTCTAATGAATCTCATAGGCTATAATGGAGAATGGAAAAACATCCAAAATTTTTCTCCATCAATAGTGTACCATTCAGTGTGATATTAAAAATACATCTTACCCAACCCTAAACCAGACCCCAATTTTAAACCGAACATATGGGTGTCCTGAACTCTAACCCTAACCCTAACCCTTACCATATGGGCCCATTCATTCTAATGAATCTCATACGCTATAATGGAGAATGGAAAAACATCCAAACATTTTTCCCATCAAGAGTATACCATTCAGTGTGATGTTAAAAATACATCTTACCCAACCCTAAACCCAACCCCAATATTCACCCAAACATAAGTGTGTCCTGAGCTCTAACCCTAACCCTAACCCTTACCATATGGGCCCATTCATTCTCATGAATCTCATAGGCTATAATGGAGAATGGAAAAACATCCAAAAAATTTTCCCATCAAGAGTATACCATTCAGTGTGATGTTAAAAATACATCTTACCCAACCCTAAACCCAACCCCAATATTCACACGAACATAAGTGTGTCCTGAGCTCTAACCCTAACCCTAACCCTTACCATATGGGTCCATTCATTCTTATGAATCTCATAGGCTATAATGGAGAATGGAAAAACATCCAAAATTTTTCTCCATCAATAGTGTACCATTCAGTGTGATATTAAAAATACATCTTACCCAACCCTAAACCAGACCCCAATTTTAAACCGAACATATGTGTGTCCTGAACTCTAACCCTAACCCTAACCCTTACCATATGGGCCCATTCATTCTAATGAATCTCATAGGCTATAATGGAGAATGGAAAAACATCCGAAAAACTTTCCCATCAAGAGTATACCATTCAGTGTGATGTTAAAAATACATCTTACCCAACCCTAAACCCAACCCCAATATTTACCCAAACATAAGTGTGTCCTGTGCTCTAACCCTAACCCTAACCCTTACCATATGGGCCCATTCATTCTAATGAATCTCATAGGCTATAATGGAGAATGGAAAAACATCCAAAAAATTTTCCCATCAAGAGTATACCATTCAGTGTGATGTTAAAAATACATCTTACCCAACCCTAAACCCAACCCCAATATTCACCCAAACATAAGTGTGTCCTGAGCTCTAACCCTAACCCTAACCCTTACCATATGGGCCCATTCATTCTCATGAATCTCATAGGCTATAATGGAGAATGGAAAAACATCCAAAATTTTTCTCCATCAATAGTGTACCATTCAGTGTGATATTAAAAATACATCTTACCCAACCCTAAACCAGACCCCAATTTTAAACCGAACATATGTGTGTCCTGAACTCTAACCCTAACCCTAACCCTTACCATATGGGCCCATTCATTCTAATGAATCTCATAGGCTATAATGGAGAATGGAAAAACATCCCAAAAATTTTCCCATCAAGAGTATACCATTCAGTGTGATGTTAAAAATACATCTTACCCAACCCTAAACCCAACCCCAATATTCACCCAAATATGTGTGTCCTGAGCTCTAACCCTAACCCTTACCATATGGGCCCATTCATTCTAATGAATCTCATAGGCAATAATGGAGAATGGAATACATCCAAAATTTTTCGCCATCAAGAGTGTACCATTCAGTGTGATATTCAAAATAGATCTTATCCAACCCTAAACCCAACCCCAATATTCACACGAACATAAGTGTGTCCTGAGCTCTAACCCTAACCCTAACCCTTACCATATGGGCCCATTCATTCTAATGAATCTCATAGGCTATAATGGAGAATGGAAAAACATCCAAAATTTTTCTCCATCAATAGTGTACCATTCAGTGTGATATTAAAAATACATCTTACCCAACCCTAAACCAGACCGCAATTTTAAACCGAACATATGTGTGTCCTGAACTCTAACCCTAACCCTAACCCTTACCATATGGGCCCATTCATTCTATTGAATCTCATAGGCTATAATGGAGAATGGAAAAACATCCAAAATTTTTCTCCATCAATAGTGTACCATTCAGTGTGATATTAAAAATACATCTTACCCAACCCTAAACCAGACCCCAATTTTAAACCGAACATATGGGTGTCCTGAACTCTAACCCTAACCCTAACCCTTACCATATGGGCCCATTCATTCTAATGAATCTCATAGGCTATAATGGAGAATGGAAAAACATCCAAAAAATTTTCCCATCAAGAGTATACCATTCAGTGTGATGTTAAAAATACATCTTACCCAACCCTAAACCCAACCCCAATATTCACCCAAACATAAGTGTGTCCTGAGCTCTAACCCTAACCCTAACCCTTACCATATGGGCCCATTCATTCTAATGAATCTCATAGGCTATAATGGAGAATAGAAAAACATCTAAAAAATTTTCCCATCAAGAGTATACCATTCAGTGTGATGTTAAAAATACATCTTACCCAACCCTAAACCAGACCCCAATTTTAAACCAAACATATGTGTGTCCTGAACTCTAACCCTAACCCTAACCCTTACCATATGGCCCATTCATTCTAATGAATCTCATAGGCTATAATGGAGAATGGAAAAACATCCAAAATTTTTCTCCATCAATAGTGTACCATTCAGTGTGATATTAAAAATACATCTTACCCAACCCTAAACCAGACCCCAATTTTAAACCGAACATATGTGTGTCCTGAACTCTAACCCTAACCCTAACCCTTACCATATGGGCCCATTCATTCTAATGAATCTCATAGGCTATAATGGAGAATGGAAAAACATCCCAAAAATTTTCCCATCAAGAGTATACCATTCAGTGTGATGTTAAAAATACATCTTACCCAACCCTAAACCCAACCCCAATATTCACCCAAATATGTGTGTCCTGAGCTCTAACCCTAACCCTTACCATATGGGCCCATTCATTCTAATGAATCTCATAGGCAATAATGGAGAATGGAATACATCCAAAATTTTTCGCCATCAAGAGTGTACCATTCAGTGTGATATTAAAAATAGATCTTATCCAACCCTAAACCCAACCCCAATATTCACACGAACATAAGTGTGTCCTGAGCTCTAACCCTAACCCTAACCCTTACCATATGGGCCCATTCATTCTATTGAATCTCATAGGCTATAATGGAGAATGGAAAAACATCCAAAATTTTTCTCCATCAATAGTGTACCATTCAGTGTGATATTAAAAATACATCTTACCCAACCCTAAACCAGACCCCAATTTTAAACCGAACATATGGGTGTCCTGAACTCTAACCCTAACCCTAACCCTTACCATATGGGCCCATTCATTCTAATGAATCTCATAGGCTATAATGGAGAATGGAAAAACATCCAAAAAATTTTCCCATCAAGAGTATACCATTCAGTGTGATGTTAAAAATACATCTTACCCAACCCTAAACCCAACCCCAATATTCACCCAAACATAAGTGTGTCCTGAGCTCTAACCCTAACCCTAACCCTTACCATATGGGCCCATTCATTCTAATGAATCTCATAGGCTATAATGGAGAATAGAAAAACATCTAAAAAATTTTCCCATCAAGAGTATACCATTCAGTGTGATGTTAAAAATACATCTTACCCAACCCTAAACCAGACCCCAATTTTAAACCAAACATATGTGTGTCCTGAACTCTAACCCTAACCCTAACCCTTACCATATGGCCCATTCATTCTAATGAATCTCATAGGCTATAATGGAGAATGGAAAAACATCCAAAATTTTTCTCCATCAATAGTGTACCATTCAGTGTGATATTAAAAATACATCTTACCCAACCCTAAACCAGACCCCAATTTGAAACCGAACATATGTGTGTCCTGAACTCTAACCCTAACCCTAACCCTTACCATAAGGGCCCATTCATTCTCATGAATCTCATAGGCTATAATGGAGAATGGAAAAACATACAAAATATTACTCCATCTATAGTGTACCATTCAGTGTGATATTAAAAATACATCTTACCCAACCCTAAACCAGACCCCAATTTTAAACCAAACATATGTGTGTCCTGAACTCTAACCCTAACCCTAACCCTTACCATATGGGCCCATTCATTCTAATGAATTTCATAGGCTATAATGGAGAATGGAAAAACATCCAAAGTTTTTCCCCATCAAGAGTGTACCATTCAGTGTGATATTAAAAATAAATTTTACCCAACCCTAAACCCAACCCCAATATTCACCCAAACATAAGTGTGTCCTGAACTCTAACCCTAACCCTTACCATATGGGCCCATTCATTCTAATGAATCTCATAGGCTATAATGGAGAATGGAAAAACATCCAAAAAATTTTCCCATCAAGAGTATACCATTCAGTGTGATGTTAAAAATACATCTTACCCAACCCTAAACCCAACCCCAATATTCACCCAAACATAAGTGTGTCCTGAGCTCTAACCCTAACCCTTACCATATGGGCCCATTCATTCTAATGAATCTCATAGGCTATAATGGAGAATGGAAAAACATCCAAAATTTTTCTCCATCAATAGTGTACCATTCAGTGTGATATTAAAAATACATCTTACCCAACCCTAAACCAGACCCCAATTTTAAACCGAACATATGTGTGTCCTGAACTCTAACCCTAACCCTAACCCTAACCCTTACAATATGGGCCCATTCATTCTAATGAATCTCATAGGCTATAATGGAGAATGGAAAAACATCCAAAATTGCTCGCCATCAAGAGTGTACCATTCAGTGTGATATTAAAAATACATCTTATCCAACCCTAAACCCAACCCCAATATTCACACTAACATAAGTGTGTCCTGAACTCTAACCCTAACCCTAACCCTTACCATATGGGCCCATTCATTCTAATGAATCTCATAGGCTATAATGGAGAATGGAAAAACATCCAAAATTTTTCTCCATCAATAGTGTACCATTCAGTGTGATATTAAAAATACATCTTACCCAACCCTAAACCAGATCCCAATTTTAAACCGAACATATGGGTGTCCTGAACTCTAACCCTAACCCTAACCCTTACCATATGGGCCCATTCATTCTAATGAATCTCATACGCTATAATGGAGAATGGAAAAACATCCAAAAATTTTTCCCATCAAGAGTATACCATTCAGTGTGATGTTAAAAATACATCTTACCCAACCCTAAACCCAACCCCAATATTCACCCAAACATAAGTGTGTCCTGAGCTCTAACCCTAACCCTAACCCTTACCATATGGGCCCATTCATTCTAATGAATCTCATAGGCTATAATGGAGAATGGAAAAACATCCAAAAAATTTTCCCATCAAGAGTATACCATTCAGTGTGATTTTAAAAATACATCTTACCCAACCCTAAACCCAACCCCAATATTCACACGAACATAAGTGTGTCCTGAGCTCTAACCCTAACCCTAACCCTTACCATATGGGCCCATTCATTCTAATGAATCTCATAGGCTATAATGGAGAATGGAAAAACATCCAAAATTTTTCTCCATCAATAGTGTACCATTCAGTGTGATATTAAAAATACATCTTACCCAACCCTAAACCAGACCCCAATTTTAAACCGAACATATGTGTGTCCTGAACTCTAACCCTAACCCTTACCTTATGGGCCCATTCATTCTAATGAATCTCATAGGCTATAATGGAGAATGGAAAAACTTCCAAAATTTTTCGCCATCAAGAGTGTACCATTCAGTGTGATATTAAAAATACATCTTATCCAACCCTAAACCCAACCACAATATTCACACGAACATAAGTGTGTCCTGAGCTCTAACCCTAACCCTTACCATATGGGCCCATTCATTCTAATGAATCTCATAGGTTATAATGGAGAATGGAAAAACATCCAAAAATTTTTCCCATCAAGAGTATACTATTCAGTGTGATGTTAAAAATACATCTTACCCAACCCTAAACCCAACCCCAATATTCACCCAAACAGAAGTGTGTCCTGAGCTCTAACCCTAACCCTAACCCTTACCATATGGGCCCATTCATTCTAATGAATCTCATAGGCTATAATGGAGAATGGAAAAACATCCAAAAATTTTTCCCATCAAGAGTATACCATTCAGTGTGATGTTAAAAATACATCTTACCCAACCCTAAACCAGACCCCAATTTTAAACCGAACATATGTGTGTCCTGAACTCTAACCCTAACCCTAACCCTTACCATATGGGCCCATTCATTCTAATGAATCTCATAGGCTATAATGGAGAATGGAAAAACATCCAAAATTTTTCGCCATCAAGAGTGTACCATTCAGCGTGATATTAAAATTACATCTTATCCAACCCTAAACCCAACCCCAATATTCACACGAACATAAGTGTGTCCTGAGCTCTAACCCTAACCCTTACCATATGGGCCCATTCATTCTAATGAATCTCATAGGCTATAATGGAGAATGGAAAAACATCCAAAAATTTTTCCCATCAAGAGTATACCATTCAGTGTGATGTTAAAAATACATCTTACCCAACCCTAAACCCAACCCCAATATTCACCCAAACATAAGTGTGTCCTGAGCTCTAACCCTAACCCTAACCCTTACCATATGGGCCCATTCATTCTAATGAATCTCATGGGCTATAATGGAGAATGGAAAAACATCCAAAAAATTTTCCCATCAAGTGTATACCATTCAGTGTGATGTTAAAAATACATCTTACCCAACCCTAAACCCAACCCCAATATTCACCCAGACATAAGTGTGTCCTGAGCTCTAACCCTAACCCTTACCCTTACCATATGGGCCCATTCATTCTATTGAATCTCATAGGCTATAATGGAGAATGGAAAAACATCCAAAATTTTTCTCCATCTATAGTGTACCATTCAGTGTGATATTAAAAATACATCTTACCCAACCCTAAACCAGACCCCAATTTTAAACCAAACATATGTGTGTCCTGAACTCTAACCCTAACCCTAACCCTTACCATATGGGCCCATTCATTCTAATGAATCTCATAGGCTATAATGGAGAATGGAAAAACATCCAAAAATTTTTCCCATCAAGAGTATACCATTCAGTGTGATGTTAAAAATACATCTTACCCAACCCTAAACCCAACCCCAATATTCACCCAAACATAAGTGTGTCCTGAGCTCTAACCCTAACCCTAACCATTACCATATGGGCCCATTCATTCTCATGAATCTCATAGGCTATAATGGAAAATGGAAAAACATCCAAAATTTTTCTCCATCAATAGTGTACCATTCAGTGTGATATTAAAAATACATCTTACCCAACCCTAAACCAGACCCCAATTTTAAACCGAACATATGTGTGTCCTGAACTCTAACCCTAACCCTAACCCTTACCATATGGGCCCATTCATTCTAATGAATCTCATAGGCTATAATGGAGAATGGAAAAACATGCAAAATTTTTCTCCATCAATAATGTACCATTCAGTGTGATATTAAAAATACATCTTACCCAACCCTAAACCAGACCCCAATTTTAAACCGAACATATGTGTGTCCTGAACTCTAACCCTAACCCTAACCCTTACCATATGGGCCCATTCATTCTAATGAATCTCATAGGCTATAATGGAGAATGGAAAAACATCCAAAATTTTTCCCATCAAGAGTATACCATTCAGTGTGATGTTAAAAATACATCTTACCCAACCCTAAACCCAACCCCAATATTCACCCAAACATAAGTGTGTCCTGAGCTCTAACCCTAACCCTTACCATATGGGCCCATTCATTCTAATGAATCTCATAGGTTATAATGGAGAATGGAAAAACATCCAAAAATTTTTCCCATCAAGAGTATACTATTCAGTGTGATGTTAAAAATACATCTTACCCAACCCTAAACCCAACCCCAATATTCACCCAAACAGAAGTGTGTCCTGAGCTCTAACCCTAACCCTAACCCTTACCATATGGGCCCATTCATTCTAATGAATCTCATAGGCTATAATGGAGAATGGAAAAACCTCCAAAAATTTTTCCCATCAAGAGTATACCATTCAGTGTGATGTTAAAAATACATCTTACCCAACCCTAAACCAGACCCCAATTTTAAACCGAACATATGTGTGTCCTGAACTCTAACCCTAACCCTAACCCTTACCATATGGGCCCATTCATTCTAATGAATCTCATAGGCTATAATGGAGAATGGAAAAACATCCAAAATTTTTCGCCATCAAGAGTGTACCATTCAGCGTGATATTAAAATTACATCTTATCCAACCCTAAACCCAACCCCAATATTCACACGAACATAAGTGTGTCCTGAGCTCTAACCCTAACCCTTACCATATGGGCCCATTCATTCTAATGAATCTCATAGGCTATAATGGAGAATGGAAAAACATCCAAAAATTTTTCCCATCAAGAGTATACCATTCAGTGTGATGTTAAAAATACATCTTACCCAACCCTAAACCCAACCCCAATATTCACCCAAACATAAGTGTGTCCTGAGCTCTAACCCTAACCCTAACCCTTACCATATGGGCCCATTCATTCTAATGAATCTCATGGGCTATAATGGAGAATGGAAAAACATCCAAAAATTTTTCCCATCAAGTGTATACCATTCAGTGTGATGTTAAAAATACATCTTACCCAACCCTAAACCCAACCCCAATATTCACCCAGACATAAGTGTGTCCTGAGCTCTAACCCTAACCCTTACCCTTACCATATGGGCCCATTCATTCTATTGAATCTCATAGGCTATAATGGAGAATGGAAAAACATCCAAAATTTTTCTCCATCTATAGTGTACCATTCAGTGTGATATTAAAAATACATCTTACCCAACCCTAAACCAGACCCCAATTTTAAACCAAACATATGTGTGTCCTGAACTCTAACCCTAACCCTAACCCTTACCATATGGGCCCATTCATTCTAATGAATCTCATAGGCTATAATGGAGAATGGAAAAACATCCAAAAAATTTTCCCATCAAGAGTATACCATTCAGTGTGATGTTAAAAATACATCTTACCCAACCCTAAACCCAACCCCAATATTCACCCAAACATAAGTGTGTCCTGAGCTCTAACCCTAACCCTAACCCTTACCATATGGGCCCATTCATTCTAATGAATCTCATAGGCTATAATGGAGAATGGAAAAACATCCAAAAATTTTTCCCATCAAGAGTATACCATTCAGTGTGATGTTAAAAATACATCTTACCCAACCCTAAACCCAACCCCAATATTCACCCAAACATAAGTGTGTCCTGAGCTCTAACCCTAACCCTAACCATTACCATATGGGCCCATTCATTCTCATGAATCTCATAGGCTATAATGGAAAATGGAAAAACATCCAAAATTTTTCTCCATCAATAGTGTACCATTCAGTGTGATATTAAAAATACATCTTACCCAACCCTAAACCAGACCCCAATTTTAAACCGAACATATGTGTGTCCTGAACTCTAACCCTAACCCTAACCCTTACCATATGGGCCCATTCATTCTAATGAATCTCATAGGCTATAATGGAGAATGGAAAAACATGCAAAATTTTTCTCCATCAATAATGTACCATTCAGTGTGATATTAAAAATACATCTTACCCAACCCTAAACCAGACCCCAATTTTAAACCGAACATATGTGTGTCCTGAACTCTAACCCTAACCCTAACCCTTACCATATGGGCCCATTCATTCTAATGAATCTCATAGGCTATAATGGAGAATGGAAAAACATCCAAAATTTTTCCCATCAAGAGTATACCATTCAGTGTGATGTTAAAAATACATCTTACCCAACCCTAAACCCAACCCCAATATTCACCCAAACATAAGTGTGTCCTGAGCTCTAACCCTAACCCTAACCCTTACCATATGGGCCCATTCATTCTAATGAATCTCATAGGCTATAACGGAGAATGGAAAAACATCCAAAAAATTTTCCCATCAAGAGTATACCATTCAGTGTGATGTTAAAAATACATCTTACCCAACCCTAAACCCAACCCCAATATTCACACGAACATAAGTGTGTCCTGAGCTCTAACCCTAACCCTAACCCTTACCATATGGGCCCATTCATTCTAATGAATCTCATAGGCTATTATGGAGAATGGAAAAACATCCAAAATTTTTCTCCATCAATAGTGTACCATTCAGTGTGATATTAAAAATACATCTTACCCAACCCTAAACCAGACCCCAATTTTAAACCGAACATATGGGTGTCCTGAACTCTAACCCTAACCCTAACCCTTACCATATGGGCCCATTCATTCTAATGAATCTCATAGGCTATAATGGAGAATGGAAAAACATCCAAAAAATTTTCCCATCAAGAGTATACCATTCAGTGTGATGTTAAAAATACATCTTACCCAACCCTAAACCCAACCCCAATATTCACCCAAACATATGTGTGTCCTGAACTCTAACCCTAACCCTAACCCTTACCATATGGGCCCATTCATTCTAATGAACTTCATAGGCTATAATGGAGAATGGAAAAACATCCAAAGTTTTTCCCCATCAAGAGTGTACCATTCAGTGTGATATTAAAAATACATCTTACCCAACCCGAAACCCAACCCCAATATTCACCCAAACATAAGTGTGTCCTGAACTCTAACCCTAACCCTTACCATATGGGCCCATTCATTCTAATGAATCTCATAGGCTATAATGGAGAATGGAAAAACATCCAAAAATTTTTCCCATCAAGAGTATACCATTCAGTGTGATGTTAAAAATACATCTTACCCAACCCTAAACCCAACCCCAATATTCACCCAAACATAAGTGTGTCCTGAGCTCTAACCCTAACCCTAACCCTTACCATATGGGCCCATTCATTCTAATGAATCTCATAGGCTATAATGGAGAATGGAAAAACATCCAAAATTTTTCGCCATCAAGAGTGTACCATTCAGTGTGATATTAAAAATACATCTTATCCAACCCTAAACCCAACCCCAATATTCACACGAACATAAGTGTGTCCTGAACTCTAACCCTAACCCTAACCCTTACCATATGGGCCCATTCATTCTAATGAATCTCATAGGCTATAATGGAGAATGGAAAAACATCCAAAATTTTTCTCCATCAATAGTGTACCATTCAGTGTGATATTAAAAATACATCTTACCCAACCCTAAACCAGACCACAATTTTAAACCGAACATATGTGTGTCCTGAACTCTAACCCTAACCCTAACCCTTACCATATGGGCCCATTCATTCTAATGAATCTCATAGACTATAATGGAGAATGGAAAAACATCCAAAAAATTTTCCCATCAAGAGTATACCATTCAGTGTGATGTTAAAAATACATCTTACCCAACCCTAAACCCAACCCCAATATTCACCCAGACATAAGTGTGTCCTGAGCTCTAACCCTAACCCTTACCATATGGGCCCATTCATTCTAATGAATCTCATAGGCTATAATGGAGAATGGAAAACATCCAAAATTTTTCACCATCAAGAGTGTACCATTCAGTGTGATATTAAAAATACATCTTATCCAACCCTAAACCCAACCCCAATATTCACACGAACATAAGTGTGTCCTGAGCTCTAACCCTAACCCTAACCCTTACCATATGGGCCCATTCATTCTAATGAATCTCATAGGCTATAATGGAGAATGGAAAACATCCAAAATTTTTCGCCATCAAGAGTGTACCATTCAGTGTGATATTAAAAATACATCTTATCCAACCCTAAACCCAACCCCAATATTCACACGAACATAAGTGTGTCCTGAGCTCTAACCCTAACCCTAACCCTTACCATATGGGCCCATTCATTCTAATGAATCTCATAGGCTATAATGGAGAATGGAAAAACATCCAAAAATTTTCTCCATCAATAGTGTAACATTCAGTGTGATATTAAAAATACATCTTACCCAACCCTAAACCAGACCCCAATTTTAAACCGAACATATGTGTGTCCTGAACTCTAACCCTAACCCTAACCCTTACCATATGGGCCCATTCATTCTAATGAATCTCATAGGCTATAATGGAGAATGGAAAAACATCCAAAAAATTTTCCCATCAAGAGTATACCATTCAGTGTGATGTTAAAAATACATCTTACCCAACCCTAAACCCAACTCCAATATTCACCCAGACATAAGTGTGTCCTGAGCTCTAACCCTAACCCTTACCATATGGGCCCATTCATTCTAATGAATCTCATAGGCTATAATGGAGAATGGAAAACATCCAAAATTTTTCACCATCAAGAGTGTACCATTCAGTTTGATATTAAAAATACATCTTATCCAACCCTAAACCCAACCCCAATATTCACACGAACATAAGTGTGTCCTGAGCTCTAACCCTAACCCTAACCCTTACCATATGGGCCCATTCATTCTAATGAATCTCATAGGCTATAATGGAGAATGGAAAAACATCCAAAATTTTTCTCCATCAATAGTGTAACATTCAGTGTGATATTAAAAATACATCTTACCCAACCCTAAACCAGACCCCAATTTTAAACCGAACATATGTGTGTCCTGAACTCTAACCCTAACCCTAACCCTTACCATATGGGCCCATTCATTCTAATGAATCTCATAGGCTATAATGGAGAATGGAAAAACATCCAAAATTTTTCTCCATCAATAGTGTACCATTCAGTGTGATATTAAAAATACATCTTACCCAACCCTAAACCAGACCCCAATTTTAAACCGAACATATGGGTGTCCTGAACTCTAACCCTAACCCTAACCCTTACCATATGGGCCCATTCATTCTAATGAATCTCATAGGCTATAATGGAGAATGGAAAAACATCCAAAAATTTTCCCATCAAGAGTATACCATTCAGTGTGATGTTAAAAATACATCTTACCCAACCCTAAACCCAACCCCAATATTCACCCAAACATAAGTGTGTCCTGAGCTCTAACCCTAACCCTAACCCTTACCATATGGGCCCATTCATTCTAATGAATCTCATAGGCTATAATGGAGAATGGAAAAACATCCAAAAAA
Source organism: Heteronotia binoei (assembly GCF_032191835.1). NCBI lineage: Eukaryota > Metazoa > Chordata > Lepidosauria > Squamata > Gekkonidae > Heteronotia > Heteronotia binoei. Next base: position 174,820,612 of record NC_083243.1, on the reverse strand, counting down.
TTTTCCCATCAAGAGTATACCATTCAGTGTGATGTTAAAAATACATCTTACCCAACCCTAAACCCAACCCCAATATTCACCCAAACATAAGTGTGTCCTGAGCTCTAACCCTAACCCTAACCCTTACCATATGGGCCCATTCATTCTCATGAATCTCATAGGCTATAATGGAAAATGGAAAAACATCCAAAATATTTCTCCATCTATAGTGTACCATTCAGTGTGATATTAAAAATACATCTTACCCACCCCTAAACCAGACCGCAATTTTAAACCGAACATATGTGTGTCCTGAACTCTAACCCTAACCCTAACCCTTACCATATGGGCCCATTCATTCTAATGAATCTCATAGGCTATAATGGAGAATGGAAAAACATCCAAATTTTTTCTCCATCAATAATGTACCATTCAGTGTGATATTAAAAATACATCTTACCCAACCCAAAACCAGACCCCAATTTTAAACCGAACATATGTGTGTCCTGAACTCTAACCCTAACCCTAACCCTTACCATATGGGCCCATTCATTCTAATGAATCTCATAGGCTATAATGGAGAATGGAAAAACATCCAAAATTTTTCGCCATCAAGAGTGTACCATTCAGTGTGATATTAAAAATACATCTTATCCAACCCTAAACCCAACCCCAATATTCACACGAACATAAGTGTGTCCTGAACTCTAACCCTAACCCTAACCCTTACCATATGGGCCCATTCATTCTAATGAATCTCATAGGCTATAATGGAGAATGGAAAAACATCCAAAATTTTTCTCCATCAATAGTGTACCATTCAGTGTGATATTAAAAATACATCTTACCCAACCCTAAACCAGACCACAATTTTAAACCGAACATATGTGTGTCCTGAACTCTAACCCTAACCCTAACCCTTACCATATGGGCCCATTCATTCTAATGAATCTCATAGGCTATAATGGAGAATGGAAAAACATCCAAAATTTTTTCCCATCAAGTGTATACCATTCAGTGTGATGTTAAAAATACATCTTACCCAACACTAAACCCAACCCCAATATTCACCCAGACATAAGTGTGTCCTGAGCTCTAACCCTAACCCTTACCATTACCATATGGGACCATTCATTCTATCGAATCTCATAGGCTATAATGGAGAATGGAAAAACATCCAAAATTTTTCTCCATCAATAGTGTACCATTCAGTGTGATATTAAAAATACATCTTACCCAACCCTAAACCAGACCCCAATTTTAAACCGAACATATGGGTGTCCTGAACTCTAACAATAACCCTAACCCTTACCATATGGGCCCATTCATTCTAATGAATCTCATAGGCTATAATGGAGAATCGAAAAACATCCAAAAAATTTTCCCATCAAGAGTATACCATTCAGTGTGATGTTAAAAATACATCTTACCCAACCCTAAACCCAACCCCAATATTCACCCAAACATAAGTGTGTCCTGAGCTCTAACCCTAACCCTAACCCTTACCATATGGGCCCATTCATTCTAATGAATCTCATAGGCTATAATGGAGAATGGAAAAACATCCAAAAATTTTTCCCATCAAGAGTATACCATTCAGTGTGATGTTAAAAATACATCTTACCCAACCCTAAACCCAACCCCAATATTCACCCAAACATAAGTGTGTCCTGAGCTCTAACCCTAACCCTAACCCTTACCATATGGGCCCATTCATTCTCATGAATCTCATAGGCTATAATGGAAAATGGAAAAACATCCAAAATATTTCTCCATCTATAGTGTACCATACAGTGTGATATTAAAAATACATCTTACCCAACCCTAAACCAGACCGCAATTTTAAACCGAACATATGTGTGTCCTGAACTCTAACCCTAACCCTAACCCTTACCATATGGGCCCATTCATTCTAATGAATCTCATAGGCTATAATGGAAAATGGAAAAACATCCAAAATTTTTCTCCATCAATAGTGTACCATTCAGTGTGATATTAAAAATACATCTTACCCAACCCTAAACCCAACCCCAATATTCACACGAACATAAGTGTGTCCTGAGCTCTAACCCTAACCCTAACCCTTACCATATGGGCCCATTCATTCTAATGAATCTCGTAGGCTATAATGGAGAATGGAAAAACATCCAAAATTTTTCTCCATCAATAGTGTACCATTCAGTGTGATATTAAAAATACATCTTACCCAACCCTAAACCAGACCCCAATTTTAAACCGAACATATGTGTGTCCTGAACTCTAACCCTAACCCTTACCTTATGGGCCCATTCATTCTAATGAATCTCATAGGTTATAATGGAGAATGGAAAAACATCCAAAAATTTTTCCCATCAAGAGTATACCATTCAGTGTGATGTTAAAAATACATCTTACCCAACCCTAAACCCAACCCCAATATTCACCCAAAGAGAAGTGTGTCCTGAGCTCTAACCCTAACCCTAACCCTTACCATATGGGCCCATTCATTCTAATGAATCTCATAGGCTATAATGGAGAATGGAAAAACATCCAAAAAATTTTCCCATCAAGAGTATACCATTCAGTGTGATGTTAAAAATACATCTTACCCAACCCTAAACCAGACCCCAATTTTAAACCGAACATATGTGTGTCCTGAACTCTAACCCTAACCCTAACCCTTACCATATGGGCCCATTCATTCTAATGAATCTCATAGGCTATAATGGAGAATGGAAAAACATCCAAAATTTTTCGCCATCAAGAGTGTACCATTCAGCGTGATATTAAAATTACATCTTATCCAACCCTAAACCCAACCCCAATATTCACACGAACATAAGTGTGTCCTGAGCTCTAACCCTAACCCTTACCATATGGGCCCATTCATTCTAATGAATCTCATAGGCTATAATGGAGAATGGAAAAACATCCAAAAATTTTTCCCATCAAGAGTATACCATTCAGTGTGATGTTAAAAATACATCTTACCCAACCCTAAACCCAACCCCAATATTCACCCAAACATAAGTGTGTCCTGAGCTCTAACCCTAACCCTAACCCTTACCATATGGGCCCATTCATTCTAATGAATCTCATAGGCTATAATGGAGAATGGAAAAACATCCAAAAAATTTTCCCATCAAGAGTATACCATTCAGTGTGATGTTAAAAATACATCTTACCCAACCCTAAACCCAACCCCAATTTTAAACCGAACATATGTGTGTCCTGAACTCTAACTCTAACCCTAACCCTTACCAAAAGGGCCCATTCATTCTCATGAATCTCATAGGCTATAATGGAGAATGGAAAAACATCCAAAATATTACTCCATCTATAGTGTACCATTCAGTGTGATATTAAAAATACATCTTACCCAACCCTAAACCAGACCCCAATTTTAAACCAAACATATGTGTGTCCTGAACTCTAACCCTAACCCTAACCCTTACCATATGGGCCCATTCATTCTAATGAATTTCATAGGCTATAATGGAGAATGGAAAAACATCCAAAGTTTTTCCCCATCAAGAGTGTACCATTCAGTGTGATATTAAAAATAAATCTTACCCAACCCTAAACCCAACCCCAATATTCACCCAAACATAAGTGTGTCCTGAACTCTAACCCAAACCCTTACAATATGGGCCCATTCATTCTAATGAATCTCATAGGCTATAATGGAGAATGGAAAAACATCCAAAAAATTTTCCCATCAAGAGTATACCATTCAGTGTGATGTTAAAAATACATCTTACCCAACCCAAAACCAGACCCCAATTTTAAACCGAACATATGTGTGTCCTGAACTCTAACCCTAACCCTAACCCTTACCATATGGGCCCATTCATTCTAATGAATCTCATAGGCTATAATGGAGAATGGAAAAACATCCAAAATTTTTCGCCATCAAGAGTGTACCATTCAGTGTGATATTAAAAATACATCTTATCCAACCCTAAACCCAACCCCAATATTCACACGAACATAAGTGTGTCCTGAACTCTAACCCTAACCCTAACCCTTACCATATGGGCCCATTCATTCTAATGAATCTCATAGGCTATAATGGAGAATGGAAAAACATCCAAAATTTTTCTCCATCAATAGTGTACCATTCAGTGTGATATTAAAAATACATCTTACCCAACCCTAAACCAGACCACAATTTTAAACCGAACATATGTGTGTCCTGAACTCTAACCCTAACCCTAACCCTTACCATATGGGCCCATTCATTCTAATGAATCTCATAGGCTATAATGGAGAATGGAAAAACATCCAAAAAATTTTCCCATCAAGTGTATACCATTCAGTGTGATGTTAAAAATACATCTTACCCAACACTAAACCCAACCCCAATATTCACCCAGACATAAGTGTGTCCTGAGCTCTAACCCTAACCCTTACCATTACCATATGGGCCCATTCATTCTATTGAATCTCATAGGCTATAATGGAGAATGGAAAAACATCCAAAATTTTTCTCCATCAATAGTGTACCATTCAGTGTGATATTAAAAATACATCTTACCCAACCCTAAACCAGACCCCAATTTTAAACCGAACATATGGGTGTCCTGAACTCTAACAATAACCCTAACCCTTACCATATGGGCCCATTCATTCTAATGAATCTCATAGGCTATAATGGAGAATCGAAAAACATCCAAAAAATTTTCCCATCAAGAGTATACCATTCAGTGTGATGTTAAAAATACATCTTACCCAACCCTAAACCCAACCCCAATATTCACCCAAACATAAGTGTGTCCTGAGCTCTAACCCTAACCCTAACCCTTACCATATGGGCCCATTCATTCTAATGAATCTCATAGGCTATAATGGAGAATGGAAAAACATCCAAAAATTTTTCCCATCAAGAGTATACCATTCAGTGTGATGTTAAAAATACATCTTACCCAACCCTAAACCCAACCCCAATATTCACCCAAACATAAGTGTGTCCTGAGCTCTAACCCTAACCCTAACCCTTACCATATGGGCCCATTCATTCTCATGAATCTCATAGGCTATAATGGAAAATGGAAAAACATCCAAAATATTTCTCCATCTATAGTGTACCATACAGTGTGATATTAAAAATACATCTTACCCAACCCTAAACCAGACCGCAATTTTAAACCGAACATATGTGTGTCCTGAACTCTAACCCTAACCCTAACCCTTACCATATGGGCCCATTCATTCTAATGAATCTCATAGGCTATAATGGAAAATGGAAAAACATCCAAAATTTTTCTCCATCAATAGTGTACCATTCAGTGTGATATTAAAAATACATCTTACCCAACCCTAAACCCAACCCCAATATTCACACGAACATAAGTGTGTCCTGAGCTCTAACCCTAACCCTAACCCTTACCATATGGGCCCATTCATTCTAATGAATCTCGTAGGCTATAATGGAGAATGGAAAAACATCCAAAATTTTTCTCCATCAATAGTGTACCATTCAGTGTGATATTAAAAATACATCTTACCCAACCCTAAACCAGACCCCAATTTTAAACCGAACATATGTGTGTCCTGAACTCTAACCCTAACCCTTACCTTATGGGCCCATTCATTCTAATGAATCTCATAGGTTATAATGGAGAATGGAAAAACATCCAAAAAATTTTCCCATCAAGAGTATACCATTCAGTGTGATGTTAAAAATACATCTTACCCAACCCTAAACCCAACCCCAATATTCACCCAAAGAGAAGTGTGTCCTGAGCTCTAACCCTAACCCTAACCCTTACCATATGGGCCCATTCATTCTAATGAATCTCATAGGCTATAATGGAGAATGGAAAAACATCCAAAAAATTTTCCCATCAAGAGTATACCATTCAGTGTGATGTTAAAAATACATCTTACCCAACCCTAAACCAGACCCCAATTTTAAACCGAACATATGTGTGTCCTGAACTCTAACCCTAACCCTAACCCTTACCATATGGGCCCATTCATTCTAATGAATCTCATAGGCTATAATGGAGAATGGAAAAACATCCAAAATTTTTCGCCATCAAGAGTGTACCATTCAGCGTGATATTAAAATTACATCTTATCCAACCCTAAACCCAACCCCAATATTCACACGAACATAAGTGTGTCCTGAGCTCTAACCCTAACCCTTACCATATGGGCCCATTCATTCTAATGAATCTCATAGGCTATAATGGAGAATGGAAAAACATCCAAAAATTTTTCCCATCAAGAGTATACCATTCAGTGTGATGTTAAAAATACATCTTACCCAACCCTAAACCCAACCCCAATATTCACCCAAACATAAGTGTGTCCTGAGCTCTAACCCTAACCCTAACCCTTACCATATGGGCCCATTCATTCTAATGAATCTCATAGGCTATAATGGAGAATGGAAAAACATCCAAAAAATTTTCCCATCAAGAGTATACCATTCAGTGTGATGTTAAAAATACATCTTACCCAACCCTAAACCCAACCCCAATTTTAAACCGAACATATGTGTGTCCTGAACTCTAACTCTAACCCTAACCCTTACCAAAAGGGCCCATTCATTCTCATGAATCTCATAGGCTATAATGGAGAATGGAAAAACATCCAAAATATTACTCCATCTATAGTGTACCATTCAGTGTGATATTAAAAATACATCTTACCCAACCCTAAACCAGACCCCAATTTTAAACCAAACATATGTGTGTCCTGAACTCTAACCCTAACCCTAACCCTTACCATATGGGCCCATTCATTCTAATGAATTTCATAGGCTATAATGGAGAATGGAAAAACATCCAAAGTTTTTCCCCATCAAGAGTGTACCATTCAGTGTGATATTAAAAATAAATCTTACCCAACCCTAAACCCAACCCCAATATTCACCCAAACATAAGTGTGTCCTGAACTCTAACCCAAACCCTTACAATATGGGCCCATTCATTCTAATGAATCTCATAGGCTATAATGGAGAATGGAAAAACATCCAAAAAATTTTCCCATCAAGAGTATACCATTCAGTGTGATGTTAAAAATACATCTTACCCAACCCTAAACCCAACCCCAATATTCACCCAAACATAAGTGTGTCCTGAGCTCTAACCCTAACCCTAACCATTACCATATGGGCCCATTCATTCTAATGAATCTCATAGGCTATAATGGAGAATGGAAAAACATCCAAAATTTTTCTCCATCAATAGTGTACCATTCAGTGTGATATTAAAAATACATCTTACCCAACCCTAAACCAGACCCCAATTTTAAACCGAACATATGTGTGTCCTGAACTCTAACCCTAACCCTAACCCTTACCATATGGGCCCATTCATTCTAATGAATCTCATAGGCTATAATGGAGAATGGAAAAACATCCAAAATTTTTCTCCATCAATAGTGTACCATTCAGTGTGATATTAAAAATACATCTTACCCAACCCTAAACCAGACCCCAATTTTAAACCGAACATATGGATGTCCTGAACTCTAACCCTAACCCTAAACCTTACCATATGGGCCCATTCATTCTAATGAATCTCATAGGCTATAATGGAGAAAGGAAAAACATCCAAAAAATTTTCCCATCAAGAGTATACCATTCAGTGTGATGTTAAAAATACATCTTACCCAACCCTAAACCCAACCCCAATATTCACCCAAACATAAGTGTGTCCTGAGCTCTAACCCTAACCCTAACCCTAACCATATGGGCCCATTCATTCTAATGAATCTCATAGGCTATAACGGAGAATGGAAAAACATCCAAAAAATTTTCCCATCAAGAGTATACCATTCAGTGTGATGTTAAAAATACATCTTACCCAACCCTAAACCCAACCCCAATATTCACACGAACATAAGTGTGTCCTGAGCTCTAACCCTAACCCTAACCCTTACCATATGGGCCCATTCATTCTAATGAATCTCATAGGCTATTATGGAGAATGGAAAAACATCCAAAATTTTTCTCCATCAATAGTGTACCATTCAGTGTGATATTAAAAATACATCTTACCCAACCCTAAACCAGACCCCAATTTTAAACCGAACATATGGGTGTCCTGAACTCTAACCCTAACCCTAACCCTTACCATATGGGCCCATTCATTCTAATGAATCTCATAGGCTATAATGGAGAATGGAAAAACATCCAAAAATTTTTCCCATCAAGAGTATACCATTCAGTGTGATGTTAAAAATACATCTTACCCAACCCTAAACCCAACCCCAATATTCACCCAAACATATGTGTGTCCTGAACTCTAACCCTAACCCTAACCCTTACCATATGGGCCCATTCATTCTAATGAATCTCATAGGCTATAATGGAGAATGGAAAAACATCCAAAAATTTTTCCCATCAAGAGTATACCATTCAGTGTGATGTTAAAAATACATCTTACCCAATCCTAAACCCAACCCCAATATTCACCCAAACATAAGTGTGTCCTGAGCTCTAACACTAACCCTAACCCTTACCATATGGGCCCATTCATTCTAATGAATCTCATAGGCTATAATGGAGAATGGAAAAACATCCAAATTTTTTCGCCATCATATGAACATATGAAGCTGCCTTATACTGAATCAGACCCTTGGTCCATCAAAGTCAGTATTGTCTTCTCAGACTGGCAGCGGCTCTCCAGGGTCTCAAGCTGAGGTTTTTCACACCTATTTGCATGGACCCTTTTTTGGAGATGCCAGGGATTGAACCTGGGACCTTCTGCTTCCCAAGCAGATGCTCTGCCACTGAGCCACCGTCCCTCCCATCAAGAGTGTACCATTCAGTGTGATATTAAAAATACATCTTATCCAACCCTAAACCCAACCCCAATATTCACACGAACATAAGTGTGTCCTGAACTCTAACCCTAACCCTAACCCTTACCATATGGGCCCATTCATTCTAATGAATCTCATAGGCTATAATGGAGAATGGAAAAACATCCAAAATTTTTCTCCATCAATAGTGTACCATTCAGTGTGATATTAAAAATACATCTTACCCAACCCTAAACCAGACCACAATTTTAAACCGAACATATGTGTGTCCTGAACTCTAACCCTAACCCTAACCCTTACCATATGGGCCCATTCATTCTAATGAATCTCATAGACTATAATGGAGAATGGAAAAACATCCAAAAAATTTTCCCATCAAGAGTATACCATTCAGTGTGATGTTAAAAATACATCTTACCCAACCCTAAACCCAACCCCAATATTCACCCAGACATAAGTGTGTCCTGAGCTCTAACCCTAACCCTTACCATATGGGCCCATTCATTCTAATGAATCTCATAGGCTATAATGGAGAATGGAAAACATCCAAAATTTTTCACCATCAAGAGTGTACCATTCAGTGTGATATTAAAAATACATCTTATCCAACCCTAAACCCAACCCCAATATTCACACGAACATAAGTGTGTCCTGAGCTCTAACCCTAACCCTAACCCTTACCATATGGGCCCATTCATTCTAATGAATCTCATAGGCTATAATGGAGAATGGAAAACATCCAAAATTTTTCGCCATCAAGAGTGTACCATTCAGTGTGATATTAAAAATACATCTTATCCAACCCTAAACCCAACCCCAATATTCACACGAACATAAGGGTGTCCTGAGCTCTAACCCTAACCCTAACCCTTACCATATGGGCCCATTCATTCTAATGAATCTCATAGGCTATAATGGAGAATGGAAAAACATCCAAAAATTTTCTCCATCAATAGTGTAACATTCAGTGTGATATTAAAAATACATCTTACCCAACCCTAAACCAGACCCCAATTTTAAACCGAACATATGTGTGTCCTGAACTCTAACCCTAACCCTAACCCTTACCATATGGGCCCATTCATTCTAATGAATCTCATAGGCTATAATGGAGAATGGAAAAACATCCAAAAAATTTTCCCATCAAGAGTATACCATTCAGTGTGATGTTAAAAATACATCTTACCCAACCCTAAACCCAACTCCAATATTCACCCAGATATAAGTGTGTCCTGAGCTCTAACCCTAACCCTTACCATATGGGCCCATTCATTCTAATGAATCTCATAGGCTATAATGGAGAATGGAAAACATCCAAAATTTTTCACCATCAAGAGTGTACCATTCAGTGTGATATTAAAAATACATCTTATCCAACCCTAAACCCAACCCCAATATTCACACGAACATAAGTGTGTCCTGAGCTCTAACCCTAACCCTAACCCTTACCATATGGGCCCATTCATTCTAATGAATCTCATAGGCTATAATGGAGAATGGAAAACATGCAAAATTTTTCGCCATCAAGAGTGTACCATTCAGTGTGATATTAAAAATACATCTTATCCAACCCTAAACCCAACCCCAATATTCACACGAACATAAGTGTGTCCTGAGCTCTAACCCTAACCCTAACCCTTACCATATGGGCCCATTCATTCTAATGAATCTCATAGGCTATAATGGAGAATGGAAAAACATCCAAAATTTTTCTCCATCAATAGTGTAACATTCAGTGTGATATTAAAAATACATCTTACCCAACCCTAAACCAGACACCAATTTTAAACCGAACATATGTGTGTCCTGAACTCTAACCCTAACCCTAACCCTTACCATATGGGCCCATTCATTCTAATGAATCTCATAGGCTATAATGGAGAATGGAAAAACATCCAAACTTTTTCTCCATCAATAGTGTACCATTCAGTGTGATATTAAAAATACATCTTACCCAACCCTAAACCAGACCCCAATTTTAAACCGAACATATGGGTGTCCTGAACTCTAACCCTAACCCTAACCCTTACCATATGGGCCCATTCATTCTAATGAATCTCATAGGCTATAATGGAGAATGGAAAAACATCCAAAAATTTTCCCATCAAGAGTATACCATTCAGTGTGATGTTAAAAATACATCTTACCCAACCCTAAACCAGACCACAATTTTAAACCGAACATATGTGTGTCCTGAACTCTAACCCTAACCCTAACCCTTACCATATGGGCCCATTCATTCTAATGAATCTCATAGACTATAATGGAGAATGGAAAAACATCCAAAAAATTTTCCCATCAAGAGTATACCATTCAGTGTGATGTTAAAAATACATCTTACCCAACCCTAAACCCAACCCCAATATTCACCCAGACATAAGTGTGTCCTGAGCTCTAACCCTAACCCTTACCATATGGGCCCATTCATTCTAATGAACCTCATAGACTATAATGCAGAATGGAAAAACATCCAAAATTTTTCTCCATCAATAGTGTACCATTCAGTGTGATATTAAAAATACATCTTTCCCAACCCTAAACCAGACCCCAATTTTAAACCGAACATATGTGTGTCCTGAACTCTAACCCTAACCCTGACCCTTACCATATGGGCCCATTCATTCTAATGAATCTCATAGGCTATAATGGAGAATGGAAAAACATCCAAAATTTTTCGCCATCAAGAGTGTACCATTCAGTGTGATATTAAAAATACATCTTATCCAACCCTAAACCCAACCCCAATATTCACACGAACATAAGTGTGTCCTGAACTCTAACCCTAACCCTAACCCTTACCATATGGGCCCATTCATTCTAATGAATCTCGTAGGCTATAATGGAGAATGGAAAAACATCCAAAATTTTCCTCCATCAATAGTGTACCATTCAGTGTGATATTAAAAATACATCTTACCCAACCCTAAACCAGACCACAATTTTAAACCGAACATATGTGTGTCCTGAACTCTAACCCTAACCCTAACCCTTACCATATGGGCCCATTCATTCTAATGAATCTCATGGGCTATAATGGAGAATGGAAAAACATCCAAAAATTTTTCCCATCAAGTGTATACCATTCAGTGTGATGTTAAAAATACATCTTACCCAACCCTAAACCCAACCCCAATATTCACCCAGACATAAGTGTGTCCTGAGCTCTAACCCTAACCCTTACCCTTACCATATGGGCCCATTCATTCTATTGAATCTCATAGGCTATAATGGAGAATGGAAAAACATCCAAAATTTTTCTCCATCAATAGTGTACCATTCAGTGTGATATTAAAAATACATCTTACCCAACCCTAAACCAGACCCCAATTTTAAACCGAACATATGGGTGTCCTGAACTCTAACAATAACCCTAACCCTTACCATATGGGCCCATTCATTCTAATGAATCTCATAGGCTATAATGGAGAATGGAAAAACATCCAAAAAATTTTCCCATCAAGAGTATACCATTCAGTGTGATGTTAAAAATACATCTTACCCAACCCTAAACCCAACCCCAATATTCACCCAAACATAAGTGTGTCCTGAGCTCTAACCCTAACCCTAACCCTTACCATATGGGCCCATTCATTCTAATGAATCTCATAGGCTATAATGGAGAATGGAAAAACATCCAAAAAATTTTCCCATCAAGAGTATACCATTCAGTGTGATGTTAAAAATACATCTTACCCAACCCTAAACCCAACCCCAATATTCACCCAAACATAAGTGTGTCCTGAGCTCTAACCCTAACCCTAACCCTTACCATATGGGCCCATTCATTCTCATGAATCTCATAGGCTATAATGGAAAATGGAAAAACATCCAAAATATTTCTCCATCTATAGTGTACCATTCAGTGTGATATTAAAAATACATCTTACCCAACCCTAAACCAGACCGCAATTTTAAACCGAACATATGTGTGTCCTGAACTCTAACCCTAACCCTAACCCTTACCATATGGGCCCATTCATTCTAATGAATCTCATAGGCTATAATGGAGAATGGAAAAACATCCAAAATTTTTCTCCATCAATAATGTACCATTCAGTGTGATATTAAAAATACATCTTACCCAACCCTAAACCAGACCCCAATTTTAAACCGAACATATGTGTGTCCTGAACTCTAACCCTAACCCTAACCCTTACCATATGGGCCCATTCATTCTAATGAATCTCATAGGCTATAATGGAGAATGGAAAAACATCCAAAATTTTTCTCCATCAATAGTGTACCATTCAGTGTGATATTAAAAATACATCTTACCCAACCCTAAACCAGACCCCAATTTTAAACCGAACATATGGGTGTCCTGAACTCTAACAATAACCCTAACCCTTACCATATGGGCCCATTCATTCTAATGAATCTCATAGGCTATAATGGAGAATGGAAAAACATCCAAAAAATTTTCCCATCAAGAGTATACCATTCAGTGTGATGTTAAAAATACATCTTACCCAACCCTGAACCCAACCCCAATATTCACCCAAACATAAGTGTGTCCTGAGCTCTAACCCTAACCCTAACCCTTACCATATGGGCCCATTCATTCTCATGAATCTCATAGGCTATAATGGAAAATGGAAAAACATCCAAAATATTTCTCCATCTATAGTGTACCATACAGTGTGATATTAAAAATACATCTTACCCAACCCTAAACCAGACCGCAATTTTAAACCGAACATATGTATGTCCTGAACTCTAACCCTAACCCTAACCCTTACCATATGGGCCCATTCATTCTAATGAATCTCATAGGCTATAATGGAGAATGGAAAAACATCCAAAATTTTTCTCCATCAATAGTGTACCATTCAGTGTGATATTAAAAATACATCTTACCCAACCCTAAACCAGACCACAATTTTAAACCGAACATATGTGTGTCCTGAACTCTAACCCTAACCCTAACCCTTACCATATGGGCCCATTCATTCTAATGAATCTCATGGGCTATAATGGAGAATGGAAAAACATCCAAAAATTTTTCCCATCAAGTGTATACCATTCAGTGTGATGTTAAAAATACATCTTACCCAACCCTAAACCCAACCCCAATATTCACCCAGACATAAGTGTGTCCTGAGCTCTAACCCTAACCCTTACCCTTACCATATGGGCCCATTCATTCTATTGAATCTCATAGGCTATAATGGAGAATGGAAAAACATCCAAAATTTTTCTCCATCAATAGTGTACCATTCAGTGTGATATTAAAAATACATCTTACCCAACCCTAAACCAGACCCCAATTTTAAACCGAACATATGGGTGTCCTGAACTCTAACAATAACCCTAACCCTTACCATATGGGCCCATTCATTCTAATGAATCTCATAGGCTATAATGGAGAATGGAAAAACATCCAAAAAATTTTCCCATCAAGAGTATACCATTCAGTGTGATGTTAAAAATACATCTTACCCAACCCTAAACCCAACCCCAATATTCACCCAAACATAAGTGTGTCCTGAGCTCTAACCCTAACCCTAACCCTTACCATATGGGCCCATTCATTCTAATGAATCTCATAGGCTATAATGGAGAATGGAAAAACATCCAAAAAATTTTCCCATCAAGAGTATACCATTCAGTGTGATGTTAAAAATACATCTTACCCAACCCTAAACCCAACCCCAATATTTACCCAAACATAAGTGTGTCCTGTGCTCTAACCCTGACCCTAACCCTTACCATATGGGCCCATTCATTCTAATGAATCTCATAGGCTATAATGGAGAATGGAAAAACATCCAAAAAATTTTCCCATCAAGAGTATACCATTCAGTGTGATGTTAAAAATACATCTTACCCAACCCTAAACCCAACCCCAATATTCACCCAAACATAAGTGTGTCCTGAGCTCTAACCCTAACCCTAACCCTTACCATATGGGCCCATTCATTCTCATGAATCTCATAGGCTATAATGGAGAATGGAAAAACATCCAAAATTTTTCTCCATCAATAGTGTACCATTCAGTGTGATATTAAAAATACATCTTACCCAACCCTAAACCAGACCCCAATTTTAAACCGAACATATGTGTGTCCTGAACTCTAACCCTAACCCTAACCCTTACCATATGGGCCCATTCATTCTAATGAATCTCATAGGCTATAATGGAGAATGGAAAAACATCCAAAATTTTTCGCCATCAAGAGTGTACCATTCAGTGTGATATTAAAAATACATCTTATCCAACCCTAAACCCAACGCCAATATTCACACGAACATAAGTGTGTCCTGAACTCTAACCCTAACCCTAACCCTTACCATATGGGCCCATTCATTCTAATGAATCTCATAGGCTATAATGGAGAATGGAAAAACATCCAAAATTTTTCGCCATCAAGAGTGTACCATTCAGTGTGATATTAAA
This sequence comes from Heteronotia binoei, assembly GCF_032191835.1. Classification (NCBI taxonomy): domain Eukaryota; kingdom Metazoa; phylum Chordata; class Lepidosauria; order Squamata; family Gekkonidae; genus Heteronotia; species Heteronotia binoei. The sequence continues at coordinate 174,805,479 of NC_083243.1, read as the reverse complement.
AATACATCTTACCCAACCCTAAACCCAACCCCAATATTCACCCAAACATAAGTGTGTCCTGAGCTCTAACCCTAACCCTAACCCTTACCATATGGGTCCATTCATTCTAATGAATCTCATAGGCTATAATGGAGAATGGAAAAACATCCAAAATTTTTCTCCATCAATAGTGTACCATTCAGTGTGATATTAAAAATACATCTTACCCAACCCTAAACCAGATCCCAATTTTAAACTGAACATATGTGTGTCCTGAACTCTAACCCTAACCCTAACCCTTACCATATGGGCCCATTCATTCTAATGAATCTCATAGGCTATAATGGAGAATGGAAAAACATCCAAAAAATTTTCCCATCAAGAGTATACCATTCAGTGTGATGTTAAAAATACATCTTACCCAACCCTAAACCCAACCCCAATATTTACCCAAACATAAGTGTGTCCTGTGCTCTAACCCTGACCCTAACCCTTACCATATGGGCCCATTCATTCTAATGAATCTCATAGGCTATAATGGAGAATGGAAAAACATCCAAAAAATTTTCCCATCAAGAGTATACCATTCAGTGTGATGTTAAAAATACATCTTACCCAACCCTAAACCCAACCCCAATATTCACCCAAACATAAGTGTGTCCTGAGCTCTAACCCTAACCCTAACCCTTACCATATGGGCCCATTCATTCTCATGAATCTCATAGGCTATAATGGAGAATGGAAAAACATCCAAAATTTTTCGCCATCAAGAGTGTACCATTCAGTGTGATATTAAAAATACATCTTATCCAACCCTAAACCCAACCCCAATATTCACACGAACATAAGTGTGTCCTGAACTCTAACCCTAACCCTAACCCTTACCATATGGGCCCATTCATTCTAATGAATCTCATAGGCTATAATGGAGAATGGAAAAACATCCAAAATTTTTCTCCATCAATAGTGTACCATTCAGTGTGATATTAAAAATACATCTTACCCAACCCTAAACCAGACCACAATTTTAAACCGAACATATGTGTGTCCTGAACTCTAACCCTAACCCTAACCCTTACCATATGGGCCCATTCATTCTAATGGATCTCATAGGCTATAATGGAGAATGGAAAAACATCCAAAAATTTTTCCCATCAAGAGTATACCATTCAGTGTGATGTTAAAAATACATCTTACCCAACCCTAAACCCAACCCCAATATTCACCCAGACATAAGTGTGTCCTGAGCTCTAACCCTAACCCTTACCATATGGGCCCATTCATTCTAATGAATCTCATAGGCTATAATGGAGAATGGAAAACATCCAAAATTTTTCGCCATCAAGAGTGTACCATTCAGTGTCATATTAAAAATACATCTTATCCAACCCTAAACCCAACCCCAATATTCACACGAACATAAGTGTGTCCTGAGCTCTAACCCTAACCCTAACCCTTACCATATGGGCCCATTCATTCTAATGAATCTCATAGGCTATAATGGAGAATGGAAAAACATCCAAAATTTTTCTCCATCAATAGTGTACCATTCAGTGTGATATTAAAAATACATCTTACCCAACCCTAAACCAGACCGCAACTTTAAACCGAACATATGTGTGTCCTGAACTCTAACCCTAACCCTAACCCTTACCATATGGGCCCATTCATTCTAATGAATCTCATAGGCTATAATGCAGAATGGAAAAACATCCAAAATTTTTCGCCATCAAGAGTGTACCATTCAGTGTGATATTAAAAATACATCTTGTCCAACCCTAAACCCAACCCCAAAATTCACACGAACATAAGTGTGTCCTGAACTCTAACCCTAACCCTAACCCTTACCATATGGGCCCATTCATTCTATTGAATCTCATAGGCTATAATGGAGAATGGAAAAACATCCAAAATTTTTCTCCATCAATAGTGTACCATTCAGTGTGATATTAAAAATACATCTTACCCAACCCTAAACCAGACCCCAATTTTAAACCGAACATATGGGTGTCCTGAACTCTAACCCTAACCCTAACCCTTACCATATGGGCCCATTCATTCTAATGAATCTCATAGGCTATAATGGAGAATGGAAAAACATCCAAAATTTTTCGCCATCAAGAGTGTACCATTCAGTGTGATATTAAAAATACATCTTATCCAACCCTAAACCCAAAGCCAATATTCACACGAACATAAGTGTGTCCTGAACTCTAACCCTAACCCTAACCCTTTCCATATGGGCCCATTCATTCTAATGAATCTCATAGGCTATCATGGAGAATGGAAAAACATCCAAAAATTTTTCCCATCAAGAGTATACCATTCAGTGTGATGTTAAAAATACATCTTACCCAACCCTAAACCCAACCCCAATATTCACCCAAACATAAGTGTGTCCTGAGCTCTAACCCTAACCCTAACCCTTACCATATGGGTCCATTCATTCTAATGAATCTCATAGGCTATAATGGAGAATGGAAAAACATCCAAAATTTTTCTCCATCAATAGTGTACCATTCAGTGTGATATTAAAAATACATCTTACCCAACCCTAAACCAGATCCCAATTTTAAACTGAACATATGTGTGTCCTGAACTATAACCCTAACCCTAACCCTTACCATATGGGCCCATTCATTCTAATGAATCTCATAGGCTATAATGGAGAATGGAAAAACATCCAAAAAATTTTCCCATCAAGAGTATACCATTCAGTGTGATGTTAAAAATACATCTTACCCAACCCTAAACCCAACCCCAATATTTACCCAAACATAAGTGTGTCCTGTGCTCTAACCCTGACCCTAACCCTTACCATATGGGCCCATTCATTCTAATGAATCTCATAGGCTATAATGGAGAATGGAAAAACATCCAAAAAATTTTCCCATCAAGAGTATACCATTCAGTGTGATGTTAAAAATACATCTTACCCAACCCTAAACCCAACCCCAATATTCACCCAAACATAAGTGTGTCCTGAGCTCTAACCCTAACCCTAACCCTTACCATATGGGCCCATTCATTCTCATGAATCTCATAGGCTATAATGGAGAATGGAAAAACATCCAAAATTTTTCGCCATCAAGAGTGTACCATTCAGTGTGATATTAAAAATACATCTTATCGAACCCTAAACCCAACCCCAATATTCACACGAACATAAGTGTGTCCTGAACTCTAACCCTAACCCTAACCCTTACCATATGGGCCCATTCATTCTAATGAATCTCATAGGCTATAATGGAGAATGGAAAAACATCCAAAATTTTTCTCCATCAATAGTGTACCATTCAGTGTGATATTAAAAATACATCTTACCCAACCCTAAACCAGACCACAATTTTAAACCGAACATATGTGTGTCCTGAACTCTAACCCTAACCCTAACCCTTACCATATGGGCCCATTCATTCTAATGGATCTCATAGGCTATAATGGAGAATGGAAAAACATCCAAAAATTTTTCCCATCAAGAGTATACCATTCAGTGTGATGTTAAAAATACATCTTACCCAACCCTAAACCCAACCCCAATATTCACCCAGACATAAGTGTGTCCTGAGCTCTAACCCTAACCCTTACCATATGGGCCCATTCATTCTAATGAATCTCATAGGCTATAATGGAGAATGGAAAACATCCAAAATTTTTCGCCATCAAGAGTGTACCATTCAGTGTCATATTAAAAATACATCTTATCCAACCCTAAACCCAACCCCAATATTCACACGAACATAAGTGTGTCCTGAGCTCTAACCCTAACCCTAACCCTTACCATATGGGCCCATTCATTCTAATGAATCTCATAGGCTATAATGGAGAATGGAAAAACATCCAAAATTTTTCTCCATCAATAGTGTACCATTCAGTGTGATATTAAAAATACATCTTACCCAACCCTAAACCAGACCGCAACTTTAAACCGAACATATGTGTGTCCTGAACTCTAACCCTAACCCTAACCCTTACCATATGGGCCCATTCATTCTAATGAATCTCATAGGCTATAATGCAGAATGGAAAAACATCCAAAATTTTTCGCCATCAAGAGTGTACCATGCAGTGTGATATTAAAAATACATCTTGTCCAACCCTAAACCCAACCCCAAAATTCACACGAACATAAGTGTGTCCTGAACTCTAACCCTAACCCTAACCCTTACCATATGGGCCCATTCATTCTATTGAATCTCATAGGCTATAATGGAGAATGGAAAAACATCCAAAATTTTTCTCCATCAATAGTGTACCATTCAGTGTGATATTAAAAATACATCTTACCCAACCCTAAACCAGATCCCAATTTTAAACTGAACATATGTGTGTCCTGAACTCTAACCCTAACCCTAACCCTTACCATATGGGCCCATTCATTCTAATGAATCTCATAGGCTATAATGGAGAATGGAAAAACATCCAAAAAATTTTCCCATCAAGAGTATACCATTCAGTGTGATGTTAAAAATACATCTTACCCAACCCTAAACCCAACCCCAATATTTACCCAAACATAAGTGTGTCCTGTGCTCTAACCCTGACCCTAACCCTTACCATATGGGCCCATTCATTCTAATGAATCTCATAGGCTATAATGGAGAATGGAAAAACATCCAAAAAATTTTCCCATCAAGAGTATACCATTCAGTGTGATGTTAAAAATACATCTTACCCAACCCTAAACCCAACCCCAATATTCACCCAAACATAAGTGTGTCCTGAGCTCTAACCCTAACCCTAACCCTTACCATATGGGCCCATTCATTCTCATGAATCTCATAGGCTATAATGGAGAATGGAAAAACATCCAAAATTTTTCGCCATCAAGAGTGTACCATTCAGTGTGATATTAAAAATACATCTTATCCAACCCTAAACCCAACCCCAATATTCACACGAACATAAGTGTGTCCTGAACTCTAACCCTAACCCTAACCCTTACCATATGGGCCCATTCATTCTAATGAATCTCATAGGCTATAATGGAGAATGGAAAAACATCCAAAATTTTTCTCCATCAATAGTGTACCATTCAGTGTGATATTAAAAATACATCTTACCCAACCCTAAACCAGACCACAATTTTAAACCGAACATATGTGTGTCCTGAACTCTAACCCTAACCCTAACCCTTACCATATGGGCCCATTCATTCTAATGGATCTCATAGGCTATAATGGAGAATGGAAAAACATCCAAAAATTTTTCCCATCAAGAGTATACCATTCAGTGTGATGTTAAAAATACATCTTACCCAACCCTAAACCCAACCCCAATATTCACCCAGACATAAGTGTGTCCTGAGCTCTAACCCTAACCCTTACCATATGGGCCCATTCATTCTAATGAATCTCATAGGCTATAATGGAGAATGGAAAACATCCAAAATTTTTCGCCATCAAGAGTGTACCATTCAGTGTCATATTAAAAATACATCTTATCCAACCCTAAACCCAACCCCAATATTCACACGAACATAAGTGTGTCCTGAGCTCTAACCCTAACCCTAACCCTTACCATATGGGCCCATTCATTCTAATGAATCTCATAGGCTATAATGGAGAATGGAAAAACATCCAAAATTTTTCTCCATCAATAGTGTACCATTCAGTGTGATATTAAAAATACATCTTACCCAACCCTAAACCAGACCGCAACTTTAAACCGAACATATGTGTGTCCTGAACTCTAACCCTAACCCTAACCCTTACCATATGGGCCCATTCATTCTAATGAATCTCATAGGCTATAATGCAGAATGGAAAAACATCCAAAATTTTTCGCCATCAAGAGTGTACCATTCAGTGTGATATTAAAAATACATCTTGTCCAACCCTAAACCCAACCCCAAAATTCACACGAACATAAGTGTGTCCTGAACTCTAACCCTAACCCTAACCCTTACCATATGGGCCCATTCATTCTATTGAATCTCATAGGCTATAATGGAGAATGGAAAAACATCCAAAATTTTTCTCCATCAATAGTGTACCATTCAGTGTGATATTAAAAATACATCTTACCCAACCCTAAACCAGACCCCAATTTTAAACCGAACATATGGGTGTCCTGAACTCTAACCCTAACCCTAACCCTTACCATATGGGCCCATTCATTCTAATGAATCTCATAGGCTATAATGGAGAATGGAAAAACATCCAAAATTTTTCGCCATCAAGAGTGTACCATTCAGTGTGATATTAAAAATACATCTTATCCAACCCTAAACCCAAAGCCAATATTCACACGAACATAAGTGTGTCCTGAACTCTAACCCTAACCCTAACCCTTTCCATATGGGCCCATTCATTCTAATGAATCTCATAGGCTATCATGGAGAATGGAAAAACATCCAAAAATTTTTCCCATCAAGAGTATACCATTCAGTGTGATGTTAAAAATACATCTTACCCAACCCTAAACCCAACCCCAATATTCACCCAAACATAAGTGTGTCCTGAGCTCTAACCCTAACCCTAACCCTTACCATATGGGTCCATTCATTCTAATGAATCTCATAGGCTATAATGGAGAATGGAAAAACATCCAAAATTTTTCTCCATCAATAGTGTACCATTCAGTGTGATATTAAAAATACATCTTACCCAACCCTAAACCAGATCCCAATTTTAAACTGAACATATGTGTGTCCTGAACTCTAACCCTAACCCTAACCCTTACCATATGGGCCCATTCATTCTAATGAATCTCATAGGCTATAATGGAGAATGGAAAAACATCCAAAAAATTTTCCCATCAAGAGTATACCATTCAGTGTGATGTTAAAAATACATCTTACCCAACCCTAAACCCAACCCCAATATTTACCCAAACATAAGTGTGTCCTGTGCTCTAACCCTGACCCTAACCCTTACCATATGGGCCCATTCATTCTAATGAATCTCATAGGCTATAATGGAGAATGGAAAAACATCCAAAAAATTTTCCCATCAAGAGTATACCATTCAGTGTGATGTTAAAAATACATCTTACCCAACCCTAAACCCAACCCCAATATTCACCCAAACATAAGTGTGTCCTGAGCTCTAACCCTAACCCTAACCCTTACCATATGGGCCCATTCATTCTCATGAATCTCATAGGCTATAATGGAGAATGGAAAAACATCCAAAATTTTTCGCCATCAAGAGTGTACCATTCAGTGTGATATTAAAAATACATCTTATCGAACCCTAAACCCAACCCCAATATTCACACGAACATAAGTGTGTCCTGAACTCTAACCCTAACCCTAACCCTTACCATATGGGCCCATTCATTCTAATGAATCTCATAGGCTATAATGGAGAATGGAAAAACATCCAAAATTTTTCTCCATCAATAGTGTACCATTCAGTGTGATATTAAAAATACATCTTACCCAACCCTAAACCAGACCACAATTTTAAACCGAACATATGTGTGTCCTGAACTCTAACCCTAACCCTAACCCTTACCATATGGGCCCATTCATTCTAATGGATCTCATAGGCTATAATGGAGAATGGAAAAACATCCAAAAATTTTTCCCATCAAGAGTATACCATTCAGTGTGATGTTAAAAATACATCTTACCCAACCCTAAACCCAACCCCAATATTCACCCAGACATAAGTGTGTCCTGAGCTCTAACCCTAACCCTTACCATATGGGCCCATTCATTCTAATGAATCTCATAGGCTATAATGGAGAATGGAAAACATCCAAAATTTTTCGCCATCAAGAGTGTACCATTCAGTGTCATATTAAAAATACATCTTATCCAACCCTAAACCCAACCCCAATATTCACACGAACATAAGTGTGTCCTGAGCTCTAACCCTAACCCTAACCCTTACCATATGGGCCCATTCATTCTAATGAATCTCATAGGCTATAATGGAGAATGGAAAAACATCCAAAATTTTTCTCCATCAATAGTGTACCATTCAGTGTGATATTAAAAATACATCTTACCCAACCCTAAACCAGACCGCAACTTTAAACCGAACATATGTGTGTCCTGAACTCTAACCCTAACCCTAACCCTTACCATATGGGCCCATTCATTCTAATGAATCTCATAGGCTATAATGCAGAATGGAAAAACATCCAAAATTTTTCGCCATCAAGAGTGTACCATGCAGTGTGATATTAAAAATACATCTTGTCCAACCCTAAACCCAACCCCAAAATTCACACGAACATAAGTGTGTCCTGAACTCTAACCCTAACCCTAACCCTTACCATATGGGCCCATTCATTCTATTGAATCTCATAGGCTATAATGGAGAATGGAAAAACATCCAAAATTTTTCTCCATCAATAGTGTACCATTCAGTGTGATATTAAAAATACATCTTACCCAACCCTAAACCAGACCCCAATTTTAAACCGAACATATGGGTGTCCTGAACTCTAACCCTAACCCTTACCATATGGGCCCATTCATTCTAATGAATCTCATAGGCTATAATGGAGAATGGAAAAACATCCAAAATTTTTCGCCATCAAGAGTGTACCATTCAGTGTGATATTAAAAATACATCTTATCCAACCCTAAACCCAAAGCCAATATTCACACGAACATAAGTGTGTCCTGAACTCTAACCCTAACCCTAACCCTTTCCATATGGGCCCATTCATTCTAATGAATCTCATAGGCTATCATGGAGAATGGAAAAACATCCAAAAAATTTTCCCATCAAGAGTATACCATTCAGTGTGATGTTAAAAATACATCTTACCCAACCCTAAACCCAACCCCAATATTCACCCAAACATAAGTGTGTCCTGAGCTCTAACCCTAACCCTAACCCTTACCATATGGGTCCATTCATTCTAATGAATCTCATAGGCTATAATGGAGAATGGAAAAACATCCAAAATTTTTCTCCATCAATAGTGTACCATTCAGTGTGATATTAAAAATACATCTTACCCAACCCTAAACCAGATCCCAATTTTAAACTGAACATATGTGTGTCCTGAACTCTAACCCTAACCCTAACCCTTACCATATGGGCCCATTCATTCTAATGAATCTCATAGGCTATAATGGAGAATGGAAAAACATCCAAAAAATTTTCCCATCAAGAGTATACCATTCAGTGTGATGTTAAAAATACATCTTACCCAACCCTAAACCCAACCCCAATATTTACCCAAACATAAGTGTGTCCTGTGCTCTAACCCTGACCCTAACCCTTACCATATGGGCCCATTCATTCTAATGAATCTCATAGGCTATAATGGAGAATGGAAAAACATCCAAAAAATTTTCCCATCAAGAGTATACCATTCAGTGTGATGTTAAAAATACATCTTACCCAACCCTAAACCCAACCCCAATATTCACCCAAACATAAGTGTGTCCTGAGCTCTAACCCTAACCCTAACCCTTACCATATGGGCCCATTCATTCTCATGAATCTCATAGGCTATAATGGAGAATGGAAAAACATCCAAAATTTTTCGCCATCAAGAGTGTACCATTCAGTGTGATATTAAAAATACATCTTATCCAACCCTAAACCCAACCCCAATATTCACACGAACATAAGTGTGTCCTGAACTCTAACCCTAACCCTAACCCTTACCATATGGGCCCATTCATTCTAATGAATCTCATAGGCTATAATGGAGAATGGAAAAACATCCAAAATTTTTCTCCATCAATAGTGTACCATTCAGTGTGATATTAAAAATACATCTTACCCAACCCTAAACCAGACCACAATTTTAAACCGAACATATGTGTGTCCTGAACTCTAACCCTAACCCTAACCCTTACCATATGGGCCCATTCATTCTAATGGATCTCATAGGCTATAATGGAGAATGGAAAAACATCCAAAATTTTTCTCCATCAATAGTGTACCATTCAGTGTGATATTAAAAATACATCTTACCCAACCCTAAACCAGACCACAATTTTAAACCGAACATATGTGTGTCCTGAACTCTAACCCTAACCCTAACCCTTACCATATGGGCCCATTCATTCTAATGGATCTCATAGGCTATAATGGAGAATGGAAAAACATCCAAAAATTTTTCTCCATCAAGAGTATACCATTCAGTGTGATGTTAAAAATACATCTTACCCAACCCTAAACCCAACCCCAATATTCACCCAGACATAAGTGTGTCCTGAGCTCTAACCCTAACCCTTACCATATGGGCCCATTCATTCTAATGAATCTCATAGGCTATAATGGAGAATGGAAAACATCCAAAATTTTTCGCCATCAAGAGTGTACCATTCAGTGTCATATTAAAAATACATCTTATCCAACCCTAAACCCAACCCCAATATTCACACGAACATAAGTGTGTCCTGAGCTCTAACCCTAACCCTAACCCTTACCATATGGGCCCATTCATTCTAATGAATCTCATAGGCTATAATGGAGAATGGAAAAACATCCAAAATTTTTCTCCATCAATAGTGTACCATTCAGTGTGATATTAAAAATACATCTTACCCAACCCTAAACCAGACCGCAACTTTAAACCGAACATATGTGTGTCCTGAACTCTAACCCTAACCCTAACCCTTACCATATGGGCCCATTCATTCTAATGAATCTCATAGGCTATAATGCAGAATGGAAAAACATCCAAAATTTTTCGCCATCAAGAGTGTACCATTCAGTGTGATATTAAAAATACATCTTATCCAACCCTAAACCCAACCCCAAAATTCACACGAACATAAGTGTGTCCTGAACTCTAACCCTAACCCTAACCCGTACCATATGGGCCCATTCATTCTAATGAATCTCATAGGCTATCATGGAGAATGGAAAAACATCCAAAAATTTTTCCCATCAAGAGTATACCATTCAGTGTGATGTTAAAAATACATCTTACCCAACCCTAAACCCAACCCCAATATTCACCCAAACATAAGTGTGTCCTGAGCTCTAACCCTAACCCTAACCCTTACCATATGGGTCCATTCATTCTAATGAATCTCATAGGCTATAATGGAGAATGGAAAAACATCCAAAATTTTTCTCCATCAATAGTGTACCATTCAGTGTGATATTAAAAATACATCTTACCCAACCCTAAACCAGATCCCAATTTTAAACTGAACATATGTGTGTCCTGAACTCTAACCCTAACCCTAACCCTTACCATATGGGCCCATTCATTCTAATGAATCTCATAGGCTATAATGGAGAATGGAAAAACATCCAAAAAATTTTCCCATCAAGAGTATACCATTCAGTGTGATGTTAAAAATACATCTTACCCAACCCTAAACCCAACCCCAATATTTACCCAAACATAAGTGTGTCCTGTGCTCTAACCCTGACCCTAACCCTTACCATATGGGCCCATTCATTTTAATGAATCTCATAGGCTATAATGGAGAATGGAAAAACATCCAAAAAATTTTCCCATCAAGAGTATACCATTCAGTGTGATGTTAAAAATACATCTTACCCAACCCTAAACCCAACCCCAATATTCACCCAAACATAAGTGTGTCCTGAGCTCTAACCCTAACCCTAACCCTTACCATATGGGCCCATTCATTCTCATGAATCTCATAGGCTATAATGGAGAATGGAAAAACATCCAAAATTTTTCGCCATCAAGAGTGTACCATTCAGTGTGATATTAAAAATACATCTTATCCAACCCTAAACCCAACCCCAATATTCACACGAACATAAGTGTGTCCTGAACTCTAACCCTAACCCTAACCCTTACCATATGGGCCCATTCATTCTAATGAATCTCATAGGCTATAATGGAGAATGGAAAAACATCCAAAATTTTTCTCCATCAATAGTGTACCATTCAGTGTGATATTAAAAATACATCTTACCCAACCCTAAACCAGACCACAATTTTAAACCGAACATATGTGTGTCCTGAACTCTAACCCTAACCCTAACCCTTACCATATGGGCCCATTCATTCTAATGGATCTCATAGGCTATAATGGAGAATGGAAAAACATCCAAAATTTTTCTCCATCAATAGTGTACCATTCAGTGTGATATTAAAAATACATCTTACCCAACCCTAAACCAGACCACAATTTTAAACCGAACATATGTGTGTCCTGAACTCTAACCCTAACCCTAACCCTTACCATATGGGCCCATTCATTCTAATGGATCTCATAGGCTATAATGGAGAATGGAAAAACATCCAAAAATTTTTCTCCATCAAGAGTATACCATTCAGTGTGATGTTAAAAATACATCTTACCCAACCCTAAACCCAACCCCAATATTCACCCAGACATAAGTGTGTCCTGAGCTCTAACCCTAACCCTTACCATATGGGCCCATTCATTCTAATGAATCTCATAGGCTATAATGGAGAATGGAAAACATCCAAAATTTTTCGCCATCAAGAGTGTACCATTCAGTGTCATATTAAAAATACATCTTATCCAACCCTAAACCCAACCCCAATATTCACACGAACATAAGTGTGTCCTGAGCTCTAACCCTAACCCTAACCCTTACCATATGGGCCCATTCATTCTAATGAATCTCATAGGCTATAATGGAGAATGGAAAAACATCCAAAATTTTTCTCCATCAATAGTGTACCATTCAGTGTGATATTAAAAATACATCTTACCCAACCCTAAACCAGACCGCAACTTTAAACCGAACATATGTGTGTCCTGAACTCTAACCCTAACCCTAACCCTTACCATATGGGCCCATTCATTCTAATGAATCTCATAGGCTATAATGCAGAATGGAAAAACATCCAAAATTTTTCGCCATCAAGAGTGTACCATTCAGTGTGATATTAAAAATACATCTTATCCAACCCTAAACCCAACCCCAAAATTCACACGAACATAAGTGTGTCCTGAACTCTAACCCTAACCCTAACCCGTACCATATGGGCCCATTCATTCTATTGAATCTCATAGGCTATAATGGAGAATGGAAAAACATCCAAAATTTTTCTCCATCAATAGTGTACCATTCAGTGTGATATTAAAAATACATCTTACCCAACCCTAAACCAGACCCCAATTTTAAACCGAACATATGGGTGTCCTGAACTCTAACCCTAACCCTAACCCTTACCATATGGGCCCATTCATTCTAATGAATCTCATAGGCTATAATGGAGAATGGAAAAACATCCAAAAATTTTCGCCATCAAGAGTGTACCATTCAGTGTGATATTAAAAATACATCTTACCCAACCCTAAACCCAACCCCAATATTCACCCAAACATAAGTGTGTCCTGAGCTCTAACCCTAACCCTAACCCTTACCATATGGGTCCATTCATTCTAATGAATCTCATAGGCTATAATGGAGAATGGAAAAACATCCAAAATTTTTCTCCATCAATAGTGTACCATTCAGTGTGATATTAAAAATACATCTTACCCAACCCTAAACCAGATCCCAATTTTAAACTGAACATATGTGTGTCCTGAACTCTAACCCTAACCCTAACCCTTACCATATGGGCCCATTCATTCTAATGAATCTCATAGGCTATAATGGAGAATGGAAAAACATCCAAAAAATTTTCCCATCAAGAGTATACCATTCAGTGTGATGTTAAAAATACATCTTACCCAACCCTAAACCCAACCCCAATATTTACCCAAACATAAGTGTGTCCTGTGCTCTAACCCTGACCCTAACCCTTACCATATGGGCCCATTCATTCTAATGAATCTCATAGGCTATAATGGAGAATGGAAAAACATCCAAAAAATTTTCCCATCAAGAGTATACCATTCAGTGTGATGTTAAAAATACATCTTACCCAACCCTAAACCCAACCCCAATATTCACCCAAACATAAGTGTGTCCTGAGCTCTAACCCTAACCCTAACCCTTACCATATGGGCCCATTCATTCTCATGAATCTCATAGGCTATAATGGAGAATGGAAAAACATCCAAAATTTTTCTCCATCAATAGTGTACCATTCAGTGTGATATTAAAAATACATCTTACCCAACCCTAAACCAGACCCCAATTTTAAACCGAACATATGTGTGTCCTGAACTCTAACCCTAACCCTAACCCTTACCATATGGGCCCATTCATTCTAATGAATCTCATAGGCTATAATGGAGAATGGAAAAACATCCAAAATTTTTCGCCATCAAGAGTGTACCATTCAGTGTGATATTAAAAATACATCTTATCCAACCCTAAACCCAACGCCAATATTCACACGAACATAAGTGTGTCCTGAACTCTAACCCTAACCCTAACCCTTACCATATGGGCCCATTCATTCTAATGAATCTCATAGGCTATAATGGAGAATGGAAAAACATCCAAAATTTTTCGCCATCAAGAGTGTACCATTCAGTGTGATATTAAAAATACATCTTACCCAACCCTAAACCCAACCCCAATATTCACCCAAACATAAGTGTGTCCTGAGCTCTAACCCTAACCCTAACCCTTACCATATGGGTCCATTCATTCTAATGAATCTCATAGGCTATAATGGAGAATGGAAAAACATCCAAAATTTTTCTCCATCAATAGTGTACCATTCAGTGTGATATTAAAAATACATCTTACCCAACCCTAAACCAGATCCCAATTTTAAACTGAACATATGTGTGTCCTGAACTCTAACCCTAACCCTAACCCTTACCATATGGGCCCATTCATTCTAATGAATCTCATAGGCTATAATGGAGAATGGAAAAACATCCAAAAAATTTTCCCATCAAGAGTATACCATTCAGTGTGATGTTAAAAATACATCTTACCCAACCCTAAACCCAACCCCAATATTTACCCAAACATAAGTGTGTCCTGTGCTCTAACCCTGACCCTAACCCTTACCATATGGGCCCATTCATTCTAATGAATCTCATAGGCTATAATGGAGAATGGAAAAACATCCAAAAAATTTTCCCATCAAGAGTATACCATTCAGTGTGATGTTAAAAATACATCTTACCCAACCCTAAACCCAACCCCAATATTCACCCAAACATAAGTGTGTCCTGAGCTCTAACCCTAACCCTAACCCTTACCATATGGGCCCATTCATTCTCATGAATCTCATAGGCTATAATGGAGAATGGAAAAACATCCAAAATTTTTCGCCATCAAGAGTGTACCATTCAGTGTGATATTAAAAATACATCTTATCCAACCCTAAACCCAACCCCAATATTCACACGAACATAAGTGTGTCCTGAACTCTAACCCTAACCCTAACCCGTACCATATGGGCCCATTCATTCTATTGAATCTCATAGGCTATAATGGAGAATGGAAAAACATCCAAAATTTTTCTCCATCAATAGTGTACCATTCAGTGTGATATTAAAAATACATCTTACCCAACCCTAAACCAGACCCCAATTTTAAACCGAACATATGGGTGTCCTGAACTCTAACCCTAACCCTAACCCTTACCATATGGGCCCATTCATTCTAATGAATCTCATAGGCTATAATGGAGAATGGAAAAACATCCAAAATTTTTCGCCATCAAGAGTGTACCATTCAGTGTGATATTAAAAATACATCTTACCCAACCCTAAACCCAACCCCAATATTCACCCAAACATAAGTGTGTCCTGAGCTCTAACCCTAACCCTAACCCTTACCATATGGGTCCATTCATTCTAATGAATCTCATAGGCTATAATGGAGAATGGAAAAACATCCAAAATTTTTCTCCATCAATAGTGTACCATTCAGTGTGATATTAAAAATACATCTTACCCAACCCTAAACCAGATCCCAATTTTAAACTGAACATATGTGTGTCCTGAACTCTAACCCTAACCCTAACCCTTACCATATGGGCCCATTCATTCTAATGAATCTCATAGGCTATAATGGAGAATGGAAAAACATCCAAAAAATTTTCCCATCAAGAGTATACCATTCAGTGTGATGTTAAAAATACATCTTACCCAACCCTAAACCCAACCCCAATATTTACCCAAACATAAGTGTGTCCTGTGCTCTAACCCTGACCCTAACCCTTACCATATGGGCCCATTCATTCTAATGAATCTCATAGGCTATAATGGAGAATGGAAAAACATCCAAAAAATTTTCCCATCAAGAGTATACCATTCAGTGTGATGTTAAAAATACATCTTACCCAACCCTAAACCCAACCCCAATATTCACCCAAACATAAGTGTGTCCTGAGCTCTAACCCTAACCCTAACCCTTACCATATGGGCCCATTCATTCTCATGAATCTCATAGGCTATAATGGAGAATGGAAAAACATCCAAAATTTTTCTCCATCAATAGTGTACCATTCAGTGTGATATTAAAAATACATCTTACCCAACCCTAAACCAGACCCCAATTTTAAACCGAACATATGTGTGTCCTGAACTCTAACCCTAACCCTAACCCTTACCATATGGGCCCATTCATTCTAATGAATCTCATAGGCTATAATGGAGAATGGAAAAACATCCAAAATTTTTCGCCATCAAGAGTGTACCATTCAGTGTGATATTAAAAATACATCTTATCCAACCCTAAACCCAACGCCAATATTCACACGAACATAAGTGTGTCCTGAACTCTAACCCTAACCCTAACCCTTACCATATGGGCCCATTCATTCTAATGAATCTCATAGGCTATAATGGAGAATGGAAAAACATCCAAAATTTTTCGCCATCAAGAGTGTACCATTCAGTGTGATATTAAAAATACATCTTACCCAACCCTAAACCCAACCCCAATATTCACCCAAACATAAGTGTGTCCTGAGCTCTAACCCTAACCCTAACCCTTACCATATGGGTCCATTCATTCTAATGAATCTCATAGGCTATAATGGAGAATGGAAAAACATCCAAAATTTTTCTCCATCAATAGTGTACCATTCAGTGTGATATTAAAAATACATCTTACCCAACCCTAAACCAGATCCCAATTTTAAACTGAACATATGTGTGTCCTGAACTCTAACCCTAACCCTAACCCTTACCATATGGGCCCATTCATTCTAATGAATCTCATAGGCTATAATGGAGAATGGAAAAACATCCAAAAAATTTTCCCATCAAGAGTATACCATTCAGTGTGATGTTAAAAATACATCTTACCCAACCCTAAACCCAACCCCAATATTTACCCAAACATAAGTGTGTCCTGTGCTCTAACCCTGACCCTAACCCTTACCATATGGGCCCATTCATTCTAATGAATCTCATAGGCTATAATGGAGAATGGAAAAACATCCAAAAAATTTTCCCATCAAGAGTATACCATTCAGTGTGATGTTAAAAATACATCTTACCCAACCCTAAACCCAACCCCAATATTCACCCAAACATAAGTGTGTCCTGAGCTCTAACCCTAACCCTAACCCTTACCATATGGGCCCATTCATTCTCATGAATCTCATAGGCTATAATGGAGAATGGAAAAACATCCAAAATTTTTCGCCATCAAGAGTGTACCATTCAGTGTGATATTAAAAATACATCTTATCCAACCCTAAACCCAACCGCAATATTCACACGAACATAAGTGTGTCCTGAACTCTAACCCTAACCCTAACCCTTACCATATGGGCCCATTCATTCTAATGAATCTCATAGGCTATAATGGAGAATGGAAAAACATCCAAAATTTTTCTCCATCAATAGTGTACCATTCAGTGTGATATTAAAAATACATCTTACCCAACCCTAAACCAGACCACAATTTTAAACCGAACATATGTGTGTCCTGAACTCTAACCCTAACCCTAACCCTTACCATATGGGCCCATTCATTCTAATGGATCTCATAGGCTATAATGGAGAATGGAAAAACATCCAAAATTTTTCGCCATCAAGAGTGTACCATTCAGTGTGATATTAAAAATACATCTTGTCCAACCCTAAACCCAACCCCAAAATTCACACGAACATAAGTGTGTCCTGAGCTCTAACCCTAACCCTAACCCTTACCATATGGGCCCATTCATTCTAATGAATCTCATAGGCTATAATGGAGAATGGAAAAACATCCAAAATTTTTCTCCATCAATAGTGTACCATTCAGTGTGATATTAAAAATACATCTTACCCAACCCTAAACCAGACCGCAACTTTAAACCGAACATATGTGTGTCCTGAACTCTAACCCTAACCCTAACCCTTACCATATGGGCCCATTCATTCTAATGAATCTCATAGGCTATAATGGAGAATGGAAAAACATCCAAAATTTTTCGCCATCAAGAGTGTACCATTCAGTGTGATATTAAAAATACATCTTGTCCAACCCTAAACCCAACCCCAAAATTCACACGAACATAAGTGTGTCCTGAACTCTAACCCTAACCCTAACCCTTACCATATGGGCCCATTCATTCTATTGAATCTCATAGGCTATAATGGAGAATGGAAAAACATCCAAAATTTTTCTCCATCAATAGTGTACCATTCAGTGTGATATTAAAAATACATCTTACCCAACCCTAAACCAGACCCCAATTTTAAACCGAACATATGGGTGTCCTGAACTCTAACCCTAACCCTAACCCTTACCATATGGGCCCATTCATTCTAATGAATCTCATAGGCTATAATGGAGAATGGAAAAACATCCAAAATTTTTCGCCATCAAGAGTGTACCATTCAGTGTGATACTAAAAATACATCTTATCCAACCCTAAACCCAAAGCCAATATTCACACGAACATAAGTGTGTCCTGAACTCTAACCCTAACCCTAACCCTTTCCATATGGGCCCATTCATTCTAATGAATCTCATAGGCTATCATGGAGAATGGAAAAACATCCAAAAAATTTTCCCATCAAGAGTATACCATTCAGTGTGATGTT
Source organism: Heteronotia binoei (assembly GCF_032191835.1). Classification (NCBI taxonomy): domain Eukaryota; kingdom Metazoa; phylum Chordata; class Lepidosauria; order Squamata; family Gekkonidae; genus Heteronotia; species Heteronotia binoei. The sequence goes on along the minus strand of NC_083243.1, from coordinate 174,786,710 downwards.
AAAAATACATCTTACCCAACCCTAAACCCAACCCCAATATTCACCCAAACATAAGTGTGTCCTGAGCTCTAACCCTAACCCTAACCCTTACCATATGGGTCCATTCATTCTAATGAATCTCATAGGCTATAATGGAGAATGGAAAAACATCCAAAATTTTTCTCCATCAATAGTGTACCATTCAGTGTGATATTAAAAATACATCTTACCCAACCCTAAACCAGATCCCAATTTTAAACTGAACATATGTGTGTCCTGAACTCTAACCCTAACCCTAACCCTTACCATATGGGCCCATTCATTCTAATGAATCTCATAGGCTATAATGGAGAATGGAAAAACATCCAAAAAATTTTCCCATCAAGAGTATACCATTCAGTGTGATGTTAAAAATACATCTTACCCAACCCTAAACCCAACCCCAATATTTACCCAAACATAAGTGTGTCCTGTGCTCTAACCCTGACCCTAACCCTTAACATATGGGCCCATTCATTCTAATGAATCTCATAGGCTATAATGGAGAATGGAAAAACATCCAAAAAATTTTCCCATCAAGAGTATACCATTCAGTGTGATGTTAAAAATACATCTTACCCAACCCTAAACCCAACCCCAATATTCACCCAAACATAAGTGTGTCCTGAGCTCTAACCCTAACCCTAACCCTTACCATATGGGCCCATTCATTCTCATGAATCTCATAGGCTATAATGGAGAATGGAAAAACATCCAAAATTTTTCGCCATCAAGAGTGTACCATTCAGTGTGATATTAAAAATACATCTTATCCAACCCTAAACCCAACCCCAATATTCACACGAACATAAGTGTGTCCTGAACTCTAACCCTAACCCTAACCCTTACCATATGGGCCCATTCATTCTAATGAATCTCATAGGCTATAATGGAGAATGGAAAAACATCCAAAATTTTTCTCCATCAATAGTGTACCATTCAGTGTGATATTAAAAATACATCTTACCCAACCCTAAACCAGACCACAATTTTAAACCGAACATATGTGTGTCCTGAACTCTAACCCTAACCCTAACCCTTACCATATGGGCCCATTCATTCTAATGGATCTCATAGGCTATAATGGAGAATGGAAAAACATCCAAAATTTTTCTCCATCAATAGTGTACCATTCAGTGTGATATTAAAAATACATCTTACCCAACCCTAAACCAGACCACAATTTTAAACCGAACATATGTGTGTCCTGAACTCTAACCCTAACCCTAACCCTTACCATATGGGCCCATTCATTCTAATGGATCTCATAGGCTATAATGGAGAATGGAAAAACATCCAAAAATTTTCTCCATCAAGAGTATACCATTCAGTGTGATGTTAAAAATACATCTTACCCAACCCTAAACCCAACCCCAATATTCACCCAGACATAAGTGTGTCCTGAGCTCTAACCCTAACCCTTACCATATGGGCCCATTCATTCTAATGAATCTCATAGGCTATAATGGAGAATGGAAAACATCCAAAATTTTTCGCCATCAAGAGTGTACCATTCAGTGTGATATTAAAAATACATCTTACCCAACCCTAAACCAGACCGCAACTTTAAACCGAACATATGTGTGTCCTGAACTCTAACCCTAACCCTAACCCTTACCATATGGGCCCATTCATTCTAATGAATCTCATAGGCTATAATGCAGAATGGAAAAACATCCAAAATTTTTCGCCATCAAGAGTGTACCATTCAGTGTGATATTAAAAATACATCTTGTCCAACCCTAAACCCAACCCCAAAATTCACACGAACATAAGTGTGTCCTGAACTCTAACCCTAACCCTAACCCGTACCATATGCGCCCATTCATTCTATTGAATCTCATAGGCTATAATGGAGAATGGAAAAACATCCAAAATTTTTCTCCATCAATAGTGTACCATTCAGTGTGATATTAAAAATACATCTTACCCAACCCTAAACCAGACCCCAATTTTAAACCGAACATATGGGTGTCCTGAACTCTAACCCTAACCCTAACCCTTACCATATGGGCCCATTCATTCTAATGAATCTCATAGGCTATAATGGAGAATGGAAAAACATCCAAAATTTTTCGCCATCAAGAGTGTACCATTCAGTGTGATATTAAAAATACATCTTATCCAACCCTAAACCCAAAGCCAATATTCACATGAACATAAATGTGTCCTGAACTCTAACCCTAACCCTAACCCTTTCCATATGGGCCCATTCATTCTAATGAATCTCATAGGCTATCATGGAGAATGGAAAAACATCCAAAAATTTTTCCCATCAAGAGTATACCATTCAGTGTGATGTTAAAAATACATCTTACCCAACCCTAAACCCAACCCCAATATTCACCCAAACATAAGTGTGTCCTGAGCTCTAACCCTAAACCTAACCCTTACCATATGGGTCCATTCATTCTAATGAATCTCATAGGCTATAATGGAGAATGGAAAAACATCCAAACTTTTTCTCCATCAATAGTGTACCATTCAGTGTGATATTAAAAATACATCTTACCCAACCCTAAACCAGATCCCAATTTTAAACTGAACATATGTGTGTCCTGAACTCTAACGCTAACCCTAACCCTTACCATATGGGCCCATTCATTCTAATGAATCTCATAGGCTATAATGGAGAATGGAAAAACATCCAAAAAATTTTCCCATCAAGAGTATACCATTCAGTGTGATGTTAAAAATACATCTTACCCAACCCTAAACCCAACCCCAATATTTACCCAAACATAAGTGTGTCCTGTGCTCTAACCCTGACCCTAACCCTTACCATATGGGCCCATTCATTCTAATGAATCTCATAGGCTATAATGGAGAATGGAAAAACATCCAAAAAATTTTCCCATCAAGAGTATACCATTCAGTGTGATGTTAAAAATACATCTTACCCAACCCTAAACCCAACCCCAATATTCACCCAAACATAAGTGTGTCCTGAGCTCTAACCCTAACCCTAACCCTTACCATATGGGCCCATTCATTCTCATGAATCTCATAGGCTATAATGGAGAATGGAAAAACATCCAAAATTTTTCTCCATCAATAGTGTACCATTCAGTGTGATATTAAAAATACATCTTACCCAACCCTAAACCAGACCGCAACTTTAAACCGAACATATGTGTGTCCTGAACTCTAACCCTAACCCTAACCCTTACCATATGGGCCCATTCATTCTAATGAATCTCATAGGCTATAATGCAGAATGGAAAAACATCCAAAATTTTTCGCCATCAAGAGTGTACCATTCAGTGTGATATTAAAAATACATCTTGTCCAACCCTAAACCCAACCCCAAAATTCACACGAACATAAGTGTGTCCTGAACTCTAACCCTAACCCTAACCCTTACCATATGGGCCCATTCATTCTATTGAATCTCATAGGCTATAATGGAGAATGGAAAAACATCCAAAATTTTTCTCCATCAATAGTGTACCATTCAGTGTGATATTAAAAATACATCTTACCCAACCCTAAACCAGACCCCAATTTTAAACCGAACATATGGGTGTCCTGAACTCTAACCCTAACCCTAACCCTTACCATATGGGCCCATTCATTCTAATGAATCTCATAGGCTATAATGGAGAATGGAAAAACATCCAAAATTTTTCGCCATCAAGAGTGTACCATTCAGTGTGATATTAAAAATACATCTTATCCAACCCTAAACCCAAAGCCAATATTCACACGAACATAAGTGTGTCCTGAACTCTAACCCTAACCCTAACCCTTTCCATATGGGCCCATTCATTCTAATGAATCTCATAGGCTATCATGGAGAATGGAAAAACATCCAAAAATTTTTCCCATCAAGAGTATACCATTCAGTGTGATGTTAAAAATACATCTTACCCAACCCTAAACCCAACCCCAATATTCACCCAAACATAAGTGTGTCCTGAGCTCTAACCCTAACCCTAACCCTTACCATATGGGTCCATTCATTCTAATGAATCTCATAGGCTATAATGGAGAATGGAAAAACATCCAAAATTTTTCTCCATCAATAGTGTACCATTCAGTGTGATATTAAAAATACATCTTACCCAACCCTAAACCAGATCCCAATTTTAAACTGAACATATGTGTGTCCTGAACTCTAACCCTAACCCTAACCCTTACCATATGGGCCCATTCATTCTAATGAATCTCATAGGCTATAATGGAGAATGGAAAAACATCCAAAAAATTTTCCCATCAAGAGTATACCATTCAGTGTGATGTTAAAAATACATCTTACCCAACCCTAAACCCAACCCCAATATTCACCCAAACATAAGTGTGTCCTGAGCTCTAACCCTAACCCTAACCCTTACCATATGGGCCCATTCATTCTCATGAATCTCATAGGCTATAATGGAGAATGGAAAAACATCCAAAATTTTTCGCCATCAAGAGTGTACCATTCAGTGTGATATTAAAAATACATCTTGTCCAACCCTAAACCCAACCCCAAAATTCACACGAACATAAGTGTGTCCTGAACTCTAACCCTAACCCTAACCCTTACCATATGGGCCCATTCATTCTATTGAATCTCATAGGCTATAATGGAGAATGGAAAAACATCCAAAATTTTTCTCCATCAATAGTGTACCATTCAGTGTGATATTAAAAATACATCTTACCCAACCCTAAACCAGACCCCAATTTTAAACCGAACATATGGGTGTCCTGAACTCTAACCCTAACCCTAACCCTTACCATATGGGCCCATTCATTCTAATGAATCTCATAGGCTATAATGGAGAATGGAAAAACATCCAAAATTTTTCGCCATCAAGAGTGTACCATTCAGTGTGATATTAAAAATACATCTTATCCAACCCTAAACCCAACGCCAATATTCACACGAACATAAGTGTGTCCTGAACTCTAACCCTAACCCTAACCCTTTCCATATGGGCCCATTCATTCTAATGAATCTCATAGGCTATAATGGAGAATGGAAAAACATCCAAAATTTTTCTCCATCAACAGTGTACCATTCAGTGTGATATTAAAAATACATCTTACCCAACCCTAAACCAGACCACAATTTTAAACCGAACATATGTGTGTCCTGAACTCTAACCCTAACCCTAAACCTTACCATATGGGCCCATTCATTCTAATGAATCTCATAGGCTATCATGGAGAATGGAAAAACATCCAAAAATTTTTCCCATCAAGAGTATACCATTCAGTGTGATGTTAAAAATACATCTTACCCAACCCTAAACCCAACCCCAATATTCACCCAAACATAAGTGTGTCCTGAGCTCTAACCCTAACCCTAACCCTTACCATATGGGTCCATTCATTCTAATGAATCTCATAGGCTATAATGGAGAATGGAAAAACATCCAAAATTTTTCTCCATCAATAGTGTACCATTCAGTGTGATATTAAAAATACATCTTACCCAACCCTAAACCAGATCCCAATTTTAAACTGAACATATGTGTGTCCTGAACTCTAACCCTAACCCTAACCCTTACCATATGGGCCCATTCATTCTAATGAATCTCATAGGCTATAATGGAGAATGGAAAAACATCCAAAAATTTTTCCCATCAAGAGTATACCATTCAGTGTGATGTTAAAAATACATCTTACCCAACCCTAAACCCAACCCCAATATTTACCCAAACATAAGTGTGTCCTGTGCTCTAACCCTGACCCTAACCCTTACCATATGGGCCCATTCATTCTAATGAATCTCATAGGCTATAATGGAGAATGGAAAAACACCCAAAAAATTTTCCCATCAAGAATATACCATTCAGTGTGATGTTAAAAATACATCTTACCCAACCCTAAACCCAACCCCAATATTCACCCAAACATAAGTGTGTCCTGAGCTCTAACCCTAACCCTAACCCTTACCATATGGGCCCATTCATTCTCATGAATCTCATAGGCTATAATGGAGAATGGAAAAACATCCAAAATTTTTCTCCATCAATAGTGTACCATTCAGTGTGATATTAAAAATACATCTTACCCAACCCTAAACCAGACCCCAATTTTAAACCGAACATATGTGTGTCCTGAACTCTAACCCTAACCCTAACCCTTACCATATGGGCCCATTCATTCTAATGAATCTCATAGGCTATAATGGAGAATGGAAAAACATCCAAAATTTTTCGCCATCAAGAGTGTACCATTCAGTGTGATATTAAAAATACATCTTATCCAACCCTAAACCCAACGCCAATATTCACACGAACATAAGTGTGTCCTGAACTCTAACCCTAACCCTAACCCTTACCATATGGGCCCATTCATTCTAATGAATCTCATAGGCTATAATAGAGAATGGAAAAACATCCAAAATTTTTCTCCATCAACAGTGTACCATTCAGTGTGATATTAAAAATACATCTTACCCAACCCTAAACCAGACCACAATTTTAAACCGAACATATGTGTGTCCTGAACTCTAACCCTAACCCTAAACCTTACCATATGGGCCCATTCATTCTAATGAATCTCATAGGCTATCATGGAGAATGGAAAAACATCCAAAAAATTTTCCCATCAAGAGTATACCATTCAGTGTGATGTTAAAAATACATCTTACCCAACCCTAAACCCAACCCCAATATTCACCCAAACATAAGTGTGTCCTGAGCTCTAACCCTAACCCTAACCCTTACCATATGGGTCCATTCATTCTAATGAATCTCATAGGCTATAATGGAGAATGGAAAAACATCCAAAATTTTTCTCCATCAATAGTGTACCATTCAGTGTGATATTAAAAATACATCTTACCCAACCCTAAACCAGATCCCAATTTTAAACTGAACATATGTGTGTCCTGAACTCTAACCCTAACCCTAACCCTTACCATATGGGCCCATTCATTCAAATGAATCTCATAGGCTATAATGGAGAATGGAAAAACATCCAAAAAATTTTCCCATCAAGAGTATACCATTCAGTGTGATGTTAAAAATACATCTTACCCAACCCTAAACCCAACCCCAATATTTACCCAAACATAAGTGTGTCCTGTGCTCTAACCCTGACCCTAACCCTTGCCATATGGGCCCATTCATTCTAATGAATCTCATAGGCTATAATGGAGAATGGAAAAACATCCAAAAAATTTTCCCATCAAGAGTATACCATTCAGTGTGATGTTAAAAATACATCTTACCCAACCCTAAACCCAACCCCAATATTCACCCAAACTTAAGTGTGTCCTGAGCTCTAACCCTAACCCTAACCCTTACCATATGGGCCCATTCATTCTCATGAATCTCATAGGCTATAATGGAGAATGGAAAAACATCCAAAATTTTTCGCCATCAAGAGTGTACCATTCAGTGTGATATTAAAAATACATCTTATCCAACCCTAAACCCAACCCCAATATTCACACGAACATAAGTGTGTCCTGAACTCTAACCCTAACCCTAACCCTTACCATATGGGCCCATTCATTCTAATGAATCTCTTAGGCTATAATGGAGAATGGAAAAACATCCAAAATTTTTCTCCATCAATAGTGTACCATTCAGTGTGATATTAAAAATACATATTACCCAACCCTAAACCAGACCACAATTTTAAACCGAACATATGTGTGTCCTGAACTCTAACCCTAACCCTAACCCTTACCATATGGGCCCATTCATTCTAATGGATCTCATAGGCTATAATGGAGAATGGAAAAACATCCAAAAATTTTTCCCATCAAGAGTATACCATTCAGTGTGATGTTAAAAATACATCTTACCCAACCCTAAACCCAACCCCAATATTCACCCAGACATAAGTGTGTCCTGAGCTCTAACCCTAACCCTTACCATATGGGCCCATTCATTCTAATGAATCTCATAGGCTATAATGGAGAATGGAAAACATCCAAAATTTTTCGCCATCAAGAGTGTACCATTCAGTGTCATATTAAAAATACATCTTATCCAACCCTAAACCCAACCCCAATATTCACACGAACATAAGTGTGTCCTGAGCTCTAACCATAACCCTAACCCTTACCATATGGGCCCATTCATTCTAATGAATCTCATAGGCTATAATGGAGAATGGAAAAACATCCAAAATTTTTCTCCATCAATAGTGTACCATTCAGTGTGATATTAAAAATACATCTTACCCAACCCTAAACCAGACCGCAACTTTAAACCGAACATATGTGTGTCCTGAACTCTAACCCTAACCCTAACCCTTACCATATGGGCCCATTCATTCTAATGAATCTCATAGGCTATAATGGAGAATGGAAAAACATCCAAAATTTTTCGCCATCAAGAGTGTACCATTCAGTGTGATATTAAAAATACATCTTGTCCAACCCTAAACCCAACCCCAAAATTCACACGAACATAAGTGTGTCCTGAACTCTAACCCTAACCCTAACCCTTACCATATGGGCCCATTCATTCTATTGAATCTCATAGGCTATAATGGAGAATGGAAAAACATCCAAAATTTTTCTCCATCAATAGTGTACCATTCAGTGTGATATTAAAAATACATCTTACCCAACCCTAAACCAGACCCCAATTTTAAACCGAACATATGGGTGTCCTGAACTCTAACCCTAACCCTAACCCTTACCATATGGGCCCATTCATTCTAATGAATCTCATAGGGTATAATGGAGAATGGAAAAACATCCAAAATTTTTCGCCATCAAGAGTGTACCATTCAGTGTGATATTAAAAATACATCTTATCCAACCCTAAACCCAACGCCAATATTCACACGAACATAAGTGTGTCCTGAACTCTAACCCTAACCCTAACCCTTTCCATATGGGCCCATTCATTCTAATGAATCTCATAGGCTATCATGGAGAATGGAAAAACATCCAAAAAAATTTCCCATCAAGAGTATACCATTCAGTGTGATGTTAAAAATACATCTTACCCAACCCTAAACCCAACCCCAATATTCACCCAAACATAAGTGTGTCCTGAGCTCTAACCCTAACCCTAACCCTTACCATATGGGTCCATTCATTCTAATGAATCTCATAGGCTATAATGGAGAATGGAAAAACATCCAAAATTTTTCTCCATCAATAGTGTACCATTCAGTGTGATATTAAAAATACATCTTACCCAACCCTAAACCAGATCCCAATTTTAAACTGAACATATGTGTGTCCTGAACTCTAACCCTAACCCTAACCCTTACCATATGGGCCCATTCATTCTAATGAATCTCATAGGCTATAATGGAGAATGGAAAAACATCCAAAAAATTTTCCCATCAAGAGTATACCATTCAGTGTGATGTTAAAAATACATCTTACCCAACCCTAAACCCAACCCCAATATTCACCCAAACATAAGTGTGTCCTGAGCTCTAACCCTAACCCTAACCCTTACCATATGGGCCCATTCATTCTCATGAATCTCATAGGCTATAATGGAGAATGGAAAAACATCCAAAATTTTTCGCCATCAAGAGTGTACCATTCAGTGTGATATTAAAAATACATCTTATCCAACCCTAAACCCAACCCCAATATTCACACGAACATAAGTGTGTCCTGAACTCTAACCCTAACCCTAACCCTTACCATATGGGCCCATTCATTCTAATGAATCTCTTAGGCTATAATGGAGAATGGAAAAACATCCAAAATTTTTCTCCATCAATAGTGTACCATTCAGTGTGATATTAAAAATACATCTTACCCAACCCTAAACCAGACCACAATTTTAAACCGAACATATGTGTGTCCTGAACTCTAACCCTAACCCTAACCCTTACCATATGGGCCCATTCATTCTAATGGATCTCATAGGCTATAATGGAGAATGGAAAAACATCCAAAAAATTTTCCCATCAAGAGTATACCATTCAGTGTGATGTTAAAAATACATCTTACCCAACCCTAAACCCAACCCCAATATTCACCCAGACATAAGTGTGTCCTGAGCTCTAACCCTAACCCTTACCATATGGGCCCATTCATTCTAATGAATCTCATAGGCTATAATGGAGAATGGAAAACATCCAAAATTTTTCGCCATCAAGAGTGTACCATTCAGTGTCATATTAAAAATACATCTTATCCAACCCTAAACCCAACCCCAATATTCACACGAACATAAGTGTGTCCTGAGCTCTAACCCTAACCCTAACCCTTACCATATGGGCCCATTCATTCTAATGAATCTCATAGGCTATAATGGAGAATGGAAAAACATCCAAAATTTTTCTCCATCAATAGTGTACCATTCAGTGTGATATTAAAAATACATCTTACCCAACCCTAAACCAGACCGCAACTTTAAACCGAACATATGTGTGTCCTGAACTCTAACCCTAACCCTAACCCTTACCATATGGGCCCATTCATTCTAATGAATCTCATAGGCTATAATGGAGAATGGAAAAACATCCAAAATTTTTCGCCATCAAGAGTGTACCATTCAGTGTGATATTAAAAACACATCTTATCCAACCCTAAACCCAACGCCAATATTCACACGAACATAAGTGTGTCCTGAACTCTAACCCTAACCCTAACCCTTTCCATATGGGCCCATTCATTCTAATGAATCTCATAGGCTATCATGGAGAATGGAAAAACATCCAAAAAATTTTCCCATCAAGAGTATACCATTCAGTGTGATGTTAAAAATACATCTTACCCAACCCTAAACCCAACCCCAATATTCACCCAAACATAAGTGTGTCCTGAGCTCTAACCCTAACCCTAACCCTTACCATATGGGTCCATTCATTCTAATGAATCTCATAGGCTATAATGGAGAATGGAAAAACATCCAAAATTTTTCTCCATCAATAGTGTACCATTCAGTGTGATATTAAAAATACATCTTACCCAACCCTAAACCAGATCCCAATTTTAAACTGAACATATGTGTGTCCTGAACTCTAACCCTAACCCTAACCCTTACCATATGGGCCCATTCATTCTAATGAATCTCATAGGCTATAATGGAGAATGGAAAAACATCCAAAAATTTTTCCCATCAAGAGTATACCATTCAGTGTGATGTTAAAAATACATCTTACCCAACCCTAAACCAGACCCCAATATTTACCCAAACATAAGTGTGTCCTGAGCTCTAACCCTAACCCTAACCCTTACCATATGGGCCCATTCATTCTCATGAATCTCATAGGCTATAATGGAGAATGGAAAAACATCCAAAATTTTTCGCCATCAAGAGTGTACCATTCAGTGTGATATTAAAAATACATCTTATCCAACCCTAAACCCAACCCCAATATTCACACGAACATAAGTGTGTCCTGAGCTCTAACCCTAACCCTAACCCTTACCATATGGGCCCATTCATTCTAATGAATCTCATAGGCTATAATGGAGAATGGAAAAACATCCAAAATTTTTCTCCATCAATAGTGTACCATTCAGTGTGATATTAAAAATACATCTTACCCAACCCTAAACCAGACCGCAACTTTAAACCGAACATATGTGTGTCCTGAACTCTAACCCTAACCCTAACCCTTACCATATGGGCCCATTCATTCTAATGGATCTCATAGGCTATAATGGAGAATGGAAAAACATCCAAAAAATTTTCCCATCAAGAGTATACCATTCAGTGTGATGTTAAAAATACATCTTACCCAACCCTAAACCCAACCCCAATATTCACCCAAACATAAGTGTGTCCTGAGCTCTAACCCTAACCCTTACCATATGGGCCCATTCATTCTAATGAATCTCATAGGCTATAATGGAGAATGGAAAACATCCAAAATTTTTCGCCATCAAGAGTGTACCATTCAGTGTCATATTAAAAATACATCTTATCCAACCCTAAACCCAACCCCAATATTCACACGAACATAAGTGTGTCCTGAGCTCTAACCCTAACCCTAACCCTTACCATATGGGCCCATTCATTCTAATGAATCTCATAGGCTATAATGGAGAATGGAAAAACATCCAAAATTTTTCTCCATCAATAGTGTACCATTCAGTGTGATATTAAAAATACATCTTACCCAACCCTAAACCAGACCGCAACTTTAAACCGAACATATGTGTGTCCTGAACTCTAACCCTAACCCTAACCCTTACCATATGGGCCCATTCATTCTAATGAATCTCATAGGCTATAATGGAGAATGGAAAAACATCCAAAATTTTTCGCCATCAAGAGTGTACCATTCAGTGTGATATTAAAAATACATCTTGTCCAACCCTAAACCCAACCCCAAAATTCACACGAACATAAGTGTGTCCTCAACTCTAACCCTAACCCTAACCCTTACCATATGGGCCCATTCATTCTATTGAATCTCATAGGCTATAATGGAGAATGGAAAAACATCCAAAATTTTTCTCCATCAATAGTGTACCATTCAGTGTGATATTAAAAATACATCTTACCCAACCCTAAACCAGACCGCAACTTTAAACCGAACATATGTGTGTCCTGAACTCTAACCCTAACCCTAACCCTTACCATATGGGCCCATTCATTCTAATGAATCTCATAGGCTATAATGGAGAATGGAAAAACATCCAAAATTTTTCGCCATCAAGAGTGTACCATTCAGTGTGATATTAAAAATACATCTTGTCCAACCCTAAACCCAACCCCAAAATTCACACGAACATAAGTGTGTCCTCAACTCTAACCCTAACCCTAACCCTTACCATATGGGCCCATTCATTCTATTGAATCTCATAGGCTATAATGGAGAATGGAAAAACATCCAAAATTTTTCTCCATCAATAGTGTACCATTCAGTGTGATATTAAAAATACATCTTAACCAACCCTAAACCAGACCCCAATTTTAAACCGAACATATGGGTGTCCTGAACTCTAACCCTAACCCTAACCCTTACCATATGGGCCCATTCATTCTAATGAATCTCATAGGCTATAATGGAGAATGGAAAAACATCCAAAATTTTTCGCCATCAAGAGTGTACCATTCAGTGTGATATTAAAAATACATCTTATCCAACCCTAAACCCAACGCCAATATTCACACGAACATAAGTGTGTCCTGAACTCTAACCCTAACCCTAACCCTTTCCATATGGGCCCATTCATTCTAATGAATCTCATAGGCTATCATGGAGAATGGAAAAACATCCAAAAAATTTTTCCATCAAGAGTATACCATTCAGTGTGATGTTAAAAATACATCTTACCCAACCCTAAACCCAACCCCAATATTCACCCAAACATAAGTGTGTCCTGAGCTCTAACCCTAACCCTAACCCTTACCATATGGGTCCATTCATTCTAATGAATCTCATAGGCTATAATGGAGAATGGAAAAACATCCAAAATTTTTCTCCATCAATAGTGTACCATTCAGTGTGATATTAAAAATACATCTTACCCAACCCTAAACCAGATCCCAATTTTAAACTGAACATATGTGTGTCCTGAACTCTAACCCTAACCCTAACCCTTACCATATGGGCCCATTCATTCTAATGAATCTCATAGGCTATAATGGAGAATGGAAAAACATCCAAAAAATTTTCCCATCAAGAGTATACCATTCAGTGTGATGTTAAAAATACATCTTACCCAACCCTAAACCAGACCCCAATATTTACCCAAACATAAGTGTGTCCTGAGCTCTAACCCTAACCCTAACCCTTACCATATGGGCCCATTCATTCTCATGAATCTCATAGGCTATAATGGAGAATGGAAAAACATCCAAAATTTTTCGCCATCAAGAGTGTACCATTCAGTGTGATATTAAAAATACATCTTATCCAACCCTAAACCCAACCCCAATATTCACACGAACATAAGTGTGTCCTGAACTCTAACCCTAACCCTAACCCTTACCATATGGGCCCATTCATTCTAATGAATCTCATAGGCTATAATGGAGAATGGAAAAACATCCAAAATTTTTCTCCATCAATAGTGTACCATTCAGTGTGATATTAAAAATACATCTTACCCAACCCTAAACCAGACCACAATTTTAAACCGAACATATGTGTGTCCTGAACTCTAACCCTAACCCTAACCCTTACCATATGGGCCCATTCATTCTAATGGATCTCATAGGCTATAATGGAGAATGGAAAAACATCCAAAAAATTTTCCCATCAAGAGTATACCATTCAGTGTGATGTTAAAAATACATCTTACCCAACCCTAAACCCAACCCCAATATTCACCCAAACATAAGTGTGTCCTGAGCTCTAACCCTAACCCTTACCATATGGGCCCATTCATTCTAATGAATCTCATAGGCTATAATGGAGAATGGAAAACATCCAAAATTTTTCGCCATCAAGAGTGTACCATTCAGTGTGATATTAAAAATACATCTTATCCAACCCTAAACCCAACCCCAATATTCACACGAACATAAGTGTGTCCTGAACTCTAACCCTAACCCTAACCCTTACCATATGGGCCCATTCATTCTAATGAATCTCATAGGCTATAATGCAGAATGGAAAAACATCCAAAATTTTTCTCCATCAATAGTGTACCATTCAGTGTGATATTAAAAATACATCTTACCCAACCCTAAACCAGACCACAATTTTAAACCGAACATATGTGTGTCCTGAACTCTAACCCTAACCCTAACCCTTACCATATGGGCCCATTCATTCTAATGGATCTCATAGGCTATAATGGAGAATGGAAAAACATCCAAAAAATTTTCCCATCAAGAGTATACCATTCAGTGTGATGTTAAAAATACATCTTACCCAACCCTAAACCCAACCCCAATATTCACCCAAACATAAGTGTGTCCTGAGCTCTAACCCTAACCCTTACCATATGGGCCCATTCATTCTAATGAATCTCATAGGCTATAATGGAGAATGGAAAACATCCAAAATTTTTCGCCATCAAGAGTGTACCATTCAGTGTCATATTAAAAATACATCTTATCCAACCCTAAACCCAACCCCAATATTCACACGAACATAAGTGTGTCCTGAGCTCTAACCCTAACCCTAACCCTTACCATATGGGCCCATTCATTCTAATGAATCTCATAGGCTATAATGGAGAATGGAAAAACATCCAAAATTTTTCTCCATCAATAGTGTACCATTCAGTGTGATATTAAAAATACATCTTACCCAACCCTAAACCAGACCGCAACTTTAAACCGAACATATGTGTGTCCTGAACTCTAACCCTAACCCTAACCCTTACCATATGGGCCCATTCATTCTAATGAATCTCATAGGCTATAATGGAGAATGGAAAAACATCCAAAATTTTTCGCCATCAAGAGTGTACCATTCAGTGTGATATTAAAAATACATCTTGTCCAACCCTAAACCCAACCCCAAAATTCACACGAACATAAGTGTGTCCTGAACTCTAACCCTAACCCTAACCCTTACCATATGGGCCCATTCATTCTATTGAATCTCATAGGCTATAATGGAGAATGGAAAAACATCCAAAATTTTTCTCCATCAATAGTGTACCATTCAGTGTGATATTAAAAATACATCTTACCCAACCCTAAACCAGACCGCAACTTTAAACCGAACATATGTGTGTCCTGAACTCTAACCCTAACCCTAACCCTTACCATATGGGCCCATTCATTCTAATGAATCTCATAGGCTATAATGGAGAATGGAAAAACATCCAAAATTTTTCGCCATCAAGAGTGTACCATTCAGTGTGATATTAAAAATACATCTTGTCCAACCCTAAACCCAACCCCAAAATTCACACGAACATAAGTGTGTCCTGAACTCTAACCCTAACCCTAACCCTTACCATATGGGCCCATTCATTCTATTGAATCTCATAGGCTATAATGGAGAATGGAAAAACATCCAAAATTTTTCTCCATCAATAGTGTACCATTCAGTGTGATATTAAAAATACATCTTAACCAACCCTAAACCAGACCCCAATTTTAAACCGAACATATGGGTGTCCTGAACTCTAACCCTAACCCTAACCCTTACCATATGGGCCCATTCATTCTAATGAATCTCATAGGCTATAATGGAGAATGGAAAAACATCCAAAATTTTTCGCCATCAAGAGTGTACCATTCAGTGTGATATTAAAAATACATCTTATCCAACCCTAAACCCAACGCCAATATTCACACGAACATAAGTGTGTCCTGAACTCTAACCCTAACCCTAACCCTTTCCATATGGGCCCATTCATTCTAATGAATCTCATAGGCTATCATGGAGAATGGAAAAACATCCAAAAAATTTTCCCATCAAGAGTATACCATTCAGTGTGATGTTAAAAATACATCTTACCCAACCCTAAACCCAACCCCAATATTCACCCAAACATAAGTGTGTCCTGAGCTCTAACCCTAACCCTAACCCTTACCATATGGGTCCATTCATTCTAATGAATCTCATAGGCTATAATGGAGAATGGAAAAACATCCAAAATTTTTCTCCATCAATAGTGTACCATTCAGTGTGATATTAAAAATACATCTTACCCAACCCTAAACCAGATCCCAATTTTAAACTGAACATATGTGTGTCCTGAACTCTAACCCTAACCCTAACCCTTACCATATGGGCCCATTCATTCTAATGAATCTCATAGGCTATAATGGAGAATGGAAAAACATCCAAAAAATTTTCCCATCAAGAGTATACCATTCAGTGTGATGTTAAAAATACATCTTACCCAACCCTAAACCAGACCCCAATATTTACCCAAACATAAGTGTGTCCTGAGCTCTAACCCTAACCCTAACCCTTACCATATGGGCCCATTCATTCTCATGAATCTCATAGGCTATAATGGAGAATGGAAAAACATCCAAAATTTTTCGCCATCAAGAGTGTACCATTCAGTGTGATATTAAAAATACATCTTATCCAACCCTAAACCCAACCCCAATATTCACACGAACATAAGTGTGTCCTGAACTCTAACCCTAACCCTAACCCTTACCATATGGGCCCATTCATTCTAATGAATCTCATAGGCTATAATGGAGAATGGAAAAACATCCAAAATTTTTCTCCATCAATAGTGTACCATTCAGTGTGATATTAAAAATACATCTTACCCAACCCTAAACCAGACCACAATTTTAAACCGAACATATGTGTGTCCTGAACTCTAACCCTAACCCTAACCCTTACCATATGGGCCCATTCATTCTAATGGATCTCATAGGCTATAATGGAGAATGGAAAAACATCCAAAAAATTTTCCCATCAAGAGTATACCATTCAGTGTGATGTTAAAAATACATCTTACCCAACCCTAAACCCAACCCCAATATTCACCCAAACATAAGTGTGTCCTGAGCTCTAACCCTAACCCTTACCATATGGGCCCATTCATTCTAATGAATCTCATAGGCTATAATGGAGAATGGAAAACATCCAAAATTTTTCGCCATCAAGAGTGTACCATTCAGTGTCATATTAAAAATACATCTTATCCAACCCTAAACCCAACCCCAATATTCACACGAACATAAGTGTGTCCTGAGCTCTAACCCTAACCCTAACCCTTACCATATGGGCCCATTCATTCTAATGAATCTCATAGGCTATAATGGAGAATGGAAAAACATCCAAAATTTTTCTCCATCAATAGTGTACCATTCAGTGTGATATTAAAAATACATCTTACCCAACCCTAAACCAGACCGCAACTTTAAACCGAACATATGTGTGTCCTGAACTCTAACCCTAACCCTAACCCTTACCATATGGGCCCATTCATTCTAATGAATCTCATAGGCTATAATGGAGAATGGAAAAACATCCAAAATTTTTCGCCATCAAGAGTGTACCATTCAGTGTGATATTAAAAATACATCTTGTCCAACCCTAAACCCAACCCCAAAATTCACACGAACATAAGTGTGTCCTGAACTCTAACCCTAACCCTAACCCATACCATATGGGCCCATTCATTCTATTGAATCTCATAGGCTATAATGGAGAATGGAAAAACATCCAAAATTTTTCTCCATCAATAGTGTACCATTCAGTGTGATATTAAAAATACATCTTACCCAACCCTAAACCAGACCCCAATTTTAAACCGAACATATGGGTGTCCTGAACTCTAACCCTAACCCTAACCCTTACCATATGGGCCCATTCATTCTAATGAATCTCATAGGCTATAATGGAGAATGGAAAAACATCCAAAATTTTTCGCCATCAAGAGTGTACCATTCAGTGTGATATTAAAAATACATCTTATCCAACCCTAAACCCAACGCCAATATTAACACGAACATAAGTGTGTCCTGAACTCTAACCCTAACCCTAACCCTTTCCATATGGGCCCATTCATTCTAATGAATCTCATAGGCTATAATGGAGAATGGAAAAACATCCAAAATTTTTCTCCATCAACAGTGTACCATTCAGTGTGATATTAAAAATACATCTTACCCAACCCTAAACCAGACCACAATTTTAAATCGAACATATGTGTGTCCTGAACTCTAACCCTAACCCTAAACCTTACCATATGGGCCCATTCATTCTAATGAATCTCATAGGCTATAATGGAGAATGGAAAAACATCCAAAATTTTTCGCCATCAAGAGTGTACCATTCAGTGTGATATTAAAAATACATCTTATCCAACCCTAAACCCAACGCCAATATTCACACGAACATAAGTGTGTCCTGAACTCCAACCCTAACCCTAACCCTTTCCATATGGGCCCATTCATTCTAATGAATCTCATAGGCTATCATGGAGAATGGAAAAACATCCAAAAAATTTTCCCATCAAGAGTATACCATTCAGTGTGATGTTAAAAATACATCTTACCCAACCCTAAACCCAACCCCAATATTCACCCAAACATAAGTGTGTCCTGAGCTCTAACCCTAACCCTAACCCTTACCATATGGGTCCATTCATTCTAATGAATCTCATAGGCTATAATGGAGAATGGAAAAACATCCAAAATTTTTCTCCATCAATAGTGTACCATTCAGTGTGATATTAAAAATACATCTTACCCAACCCTAAACCAGATCCCAATTTTAAACTGAACATATGTGTGTCCTGAACTCTAACCCTAACCCTAACCCTTACCATATGGGCCCATTCATTCTAATGAATCTCATAGGCTATAATGGAGAATGGAAAAACATCCAAAAAATTTTCCCATCAAGAGTATACCATTCAGTGTGATGTTAAAAATACATCTTACCCAACCCTAAACCAGACCCCAATATTTACCCAAACATAAGTGTGTCCTGAGCTCTAACCCTAACCCTAACCCTTACCATATGGGCCCATTCATTCTCATGAATCTCATAGGCTATAATGGAGAATGGAAAAACATCCAAAATTTTTCGCCATCAAGAGTGTACCATTCAGTGTGATATTAAAAATACATCTTATCCAACCCTAAACCCAACCCCAATATTCACACGAACATAAGTGTGTCCTGAACTCTAACCCTAACCCTAACCCTTACCATATGGGCCCATTCATTCTAATGAATCTCATAGGCTATAATGGAGAATGGAAAAACATCCAAAATTTTTCTCCATCAATAGTGTACCATTCAGTGTGATATTAAAAATACATCTTACCCAACCCTAAACCAGACCACAATTTTAAACCGAACATATGTGTGTCCTGAACTCTAACCCTAACCCTAACCCTTACCATATGGGCCCATTCATTCTAATGGATCTCATAGGCTATAATGGAGAATGGAAAAACATCCAAAAAATTTTCCCATCAAGAGTATACCATTCAGTGTGATGTTAAAAATACATCTTACCCAACCCTAAACCCAACCCCAATATTCGCCCAAACATAAGTGTGTCCTGAGCTGTAACCCTAACCCTTACCATATGGGCCCATTCATTCTAATGAATCTCATAGGCTATAATGGAGAATGGAAAACATCCAAAATTTTTCGCCATCAAGAGTGTACCATTCAGTGTCATATTAAAAATACATCTTATCCAACCCTAAACCCAACCCCAATATTCACACGAACATAAGTGTGTCCTGAGCTCTAACCCTAACCCTAACCCTTACCATATGGGCCCATTCATTTTAATGAATCTCATAGGCTATAATGGAGAATGGAAAAACATCCAAAATTTTTCTCCATCAATAGTGTACCATTCAGTGTGATATTAAAAATACATCTTACCCAACCCTAAACCAGACCGCAACTTTAAACCGAACATATGTGTGTCCTGAACTCTAACCCTAACCCTAACCCTTACCATATGGGCCCATTCATTCTAATGAATCTCATAGGCTATAATGGAGAATGGAAAAACATCCAAAATTTTTCGCCATCAATAGTGTACCATTCAGTGTGATATTAAAAATACATCTTACCCAACCCTAAACCAGACCGCAACTTTAAACCGAACATATGTGTGTCCTGAACTCTAACCCTAACCCTAACCCTTACCATATGGGCCCATTCATTCTAATGAATCTCATAGGCTATAATGGAGAATGGAAAAACATCCAAAATTTTTCGCCATCAAGAGTGTACCATTCAGTGTGATATTAAAAATACATCTTGTCCAACCCTAAACCCAACCCCAAAATTCACACGAACATAAGTGTGTCCTGAACTCTAACCCTAACCCTAACCCTTACCATATGGGCCCATTCATTCTATTGAATCTCATAGGCTATAATGGAGAATGGAAAAACATCCAAAATTTTTCTCCATCAATAGTGTACCATTCAGTGTGATATTAAAAATACATCTTAACCAACCCTAAACCAGACCCCAATTTTAAACCGAACATATGGGTGTCCTGAACTCTAACCCTAACCCTAACCCTTACCATATGGGCCCATTCATTCTAATGAATCTCATAGGCTATAATGGAGAATGGAAAAACATCCAAAATTTTTCGCCATCAAGAGTGTACCATTCAGTGTGATATTAAAAATACATCTTATCCAACCCTAAACCCAACGCCAATATTCACACGAACATAAGTGTGTCCTGAACTCTAACCCTAACCCTAACCCTTTCCATATGGGCCCATTCATTCTAATGAATCTCATAGGCTATCATGGAGAATGGAAAAACATCCAAAAAATTTTCCCATCAAGAGTATACCATTCAGTGTGATGTTAAAAATACATCTTACCCAACCCTAAACCCAACCCCAATATTCACCCAAACATAAGTGTGTCCTGAGCTCTAACCCTAACCCTAACCCTTACCATATGGGTCCATTCATTCTAATGAATCTCATAGGCTATAATGGAGAATGGAAAAACATCCAAAATTTTTCTCCATCAATAGTGTACCATTCAGTGTGATATTAAAAATACATCTTACCCAACCCTAAACCAGATCCCAATTTTAAACTGAACATATGTGTGTCCTGAACTCTAACCCTAACCCTAACCCTTACCATATGGGCCCATTCATTCTAATGAATCTCATAGGCTATAATGGAGAATGGAAAAACATCCAAAAAATTTTCCCATCAAGAGTATACCATTCAGTGTGATGTTAAAAATACATCTTACCCAACCCTAAACCAGACCCCAATATTTACCCAAACATAAGTGTGTCCTGAGCTCTAACCCTAACCCTAACCCTTACCATATGGGCCCATTCATTCTCATGAATCTCATAGGCTATAATGGAGAATGGAAAAACATCCAAAATTTTTCGCCATCAAGAGTGTACCATTCAGTGTGATATTAAAAATACATCTTATCCAACCCTAAACCCAACCCCAATATTCACACGAACATAAGTGTGTCCTGAACTCTAACCCTAACCCTAACCCTTACCATATGGGCCCATTCATTCTAATGAATCTCATAGGCTATAATGGAGAATGGAAAAACATCCAAAATTTTTCTCCATCAATAGTGTACCATTCAGTGTGATATTAAAAATTCATCTTACCCAACCCTAAACCAGACCACAATTTTAAACCGAACATATGTGTGTCCTGAACTCTAACCCTAACCCTAACCCTTACCATATGGGCCCATTCATTCTAATGGATCTCATAGGCTACAATGGAGAATGGAAAAACATCCAAAAAATTTTCCCATCAAGAGTATACCATTCAGTGTGATGTTAAAAATACATCTTACCCAACCCTAAACCCAACCCCAATATTCACCCAAACATAAGTGTGTCCTGAGCTCTAACCCTAACCCTTACCATATGGGCCCATTCATTCTAATGAATCTCATAGGCTATAATGGAGAATGGAAAACATCCAAAATTTTTCGCCATCAAGAGTGTACCATTCAGTGTCATATTAAAAATACATCTTATCCAACCCTAAACCCAACCCCAATATTCACACGAACATAAGTGTGTCCTGAGCTCTAACCCTAACCCTAACCCTTACCATATGGGCCCATTCATTCTAATGAATCTCATAGGCTATAATGGAGAATGGAAAAACATCCAAAATTTTTCTCCATCAATAGTGTACCATTCAGTGTGATATTAAAAATACATCTTACCCAACCCTAAACCAGACCGCAACTTTAAACCGAACATATGTGTGTCCTGAACTCTAACCCTAACCCTAACCCTTACCATATGGGCCCATTCATTCTAATGAATCTCATAGGCTATAATGGAGAATGGAAAAACATCCAAAATTTTTCGCCATCAAGAGTGTACCATTCAGTGTGATATTAAAAATACATCTTGTCCAACCCTAAACCCAACCCCAAAATTCACACGAACATAAGTGTGTCCTGAACTCTAACCCTAACCCTAACCCTTACCATATGGGCCCATTCATTCTATTGAATCTCATAGGCTATAATGGAGAATGGAAAAACATCCAAAATTTTTCTCCATCAATAGTGTACCATTCAGTGTGATATTAAAAATACATCTTACCCAACCCTAAACCAGACCGCAACTTTAAACCGAACATATGTGTGTCCTGAACTCTAACCCTAACCCTAACCCTTACCATATGGGCCCATTCATTCTAATGAATCTCATAGGCTATAATGGAGAATGGAAAAACATCCAAAATTTTTCGCCATCAAGAGTGTACCATTCAGTGTGATATTAAAAATACATCTTGTCCAACCCTAAACCCAACCCCAAAATTCACACGAACATAAGTGTGTCCTGAACTCTAACCCTAACCCTAACCCTTACCATATGGGCCCATTCATTCTATTGAATCTCATAGGCTATAATGGAGAATGGAAAAACATCCAAAATTTTTCTCCATCAATAGTGTACCATTCAGTGTGATATTAAAAATACATCTTAACCAACCCTAAACCAGACCCCAATTTTAAACCGAACATATGGGTGTCCTGAACTCTAACCCTAACCCTAACCCTTACCATATGGGCCCATTCATTCTAATGAATCTCATAGGCTATAATGGAGAATGGAAAAACATCCAAAATTTTTCGCCATCAAGAGTGTACCATTCAGTGTGATATTAAAAATACATCTTATCCAACCCTAAACCCAACGCCAATATTCACACGAACATAAGTGTGTCCTGAACTCTAACCCTAACCCTAACCCTTTCCATATGGGCCCATTCATTCTAATGAATCTCATAGGCTATCATGGAGAATGGAAAAACATCCAAAAAATTTTCCCATCAAGAGTATACCATTCAGTGTGATGTTAAAAATACATCTTACCCAACCCTAAACCCAACCCCAATATTCACCCAAACATAAGTGTGTCCTGAGCTCTAACCCTAACCCTAACCCTTACCATATGGGCCCATTCATTCTAATGAATCTCATAGGCTATAATGGAGAATGGAAAAACATCCAAAATTTTTCTCCATCAATAGTGTACCATTCAGTGTGATATTAAAAATACATCTTACCCAACCCTAAACCAGATCCCAATTTTAAACTGAACATATGTGTGTCCTGAACTCTAACCCTAACCCTAACCCTTACCATATGGGCCCATTCATTCTAATGAATCTCATAGGCTATAATGGAGAATGGAAAAACATCCAAAAAATTTTCCCATCAAGAGTATACCATTCAGTGTGATGTTAAAAATACATCTTACCCAACCCTAAACCAGACCCCAATATTTACCCAAACATAAGTGTGTCCTGAGCTCTAACCCTAACCCTAACCCTTACCATATGGGCCCATTCATTCTCATGAATCTCATAGGCTATAATGGAGAATGGAAAAACATCCAAAATTTTTCGCCATCAAGAGTGTACCATTCAGTGTGATATTAAAAATACATCTTATCCAACCCTAAACCCAACCCCAATATTCACACGAACATAAGTGTGTCCTGAACTCTAACCCTAACCCTAACCCTTACCATATGGGCCCATTCATTCTAATGAATCTCATAGGCTATAATGGAGAATGGAAAAACATCCAAAATTTTTCTCCATCAATAGTGTACCATTCAGTGTGATATTAAAAATTCATCTTACCCAACCCTAAACCAGACCACAATTTTAAACCGAACATATGTGTGTCCTGAACTCTAACCCTAACCCTAACCCTTACCATATGGGCCCATTCATTCTAATGGATCTCATAGGCTATAATGGAGAATGGAAAAACATCCAAAAAATTTTCCCATCAAGAGTATACCATTCAGTGTGATGTTAAAAATACATCTTACCCAACCCTAAACCCAACCCCAATATTCACCCAAACATAAGTGTGTCCTGAGCTCTAACCCTAACCCTTACCATATGGGCCCATTCATTCTAATGAATCTCATAGGCTATAATGGAGAATGGAAAACATCCAAAATTTTTCGCCATCAAGAGTGTACCATTCAGTGTCATATTAAAAATACATCTTATCCAACCCTAAACCCAACCCCAATATTCACACGAACATAAGTGTGTCCTGAGCTCTAACCCTAACCCTAACCCTTACCATATGGGCCCATTCATTCTAATGAATCTCATAGGCTATAATGGAGAATGGAAAAACATCCAAAATTTTTCTCCATCAATAGTGTACCATTCAGTGTGATATTAAAAATACATCTTACCCAACCCTAAACCAGACCGCAACTTTAAACCGAACATATGTGTGTCCTGAACTCTAACCCTAACCCTAATCCTTACCATATGGGCCCATTCATTCTAATGAATCTCATAGGCTATAATGGAGAATGGAAAAACATGCAAAATTTTTCGCCATCAAGAGTGTACCATTCAGTGTGATATTAAAAATACATCTTGTCCAACCCTAAACCCAACCCCAAAATTCACACGAACATAAGTGTGTCCTGAACTCTAACCCTAACCCTAACCCTTACCATATGGGCCCATTCATTCTATTGAATCTCATAGGCTATAATGGAGAATGGAAAAACATCCAAAATTTTTCTCCATCAATAGTGTACCATTCAGTGTGATATTAAAAATACATCTTACCCAACCCTAAACCAGACCCCAATTTTAAACCGAACATATGGGTGTCCTGAACTCTAACCCTAACCCTAACCCTTACCATATGGGCCCATTCATTCTAATGAATCTCATAGGCTATAATGGAGAATGGAAAAACATCCAAAATTTTTCGCCATCAAGAGTGTACCATTCAGTGTGATATTAAAAATACATCTTATCCAACCCTAAACCCAACGCCAATATTAAAACGAACATAAGTGTGTCCTGAACTCTAACCCTAACCCTAACCCTTTCCATATGGGCCCATTCATTCTAATGAATCTCATAGGCTATAATGGAGAATGGAAAAACATCCAAAATTTTTCTCCATCAACAGTGTACCATTCAGTGTGATATTAAAAATACATCTTACCCAACCCTAAACCAGACCACAATTTTAAACCGAACATATGTGTGTCCTGAACTCTAACCCTAACCCTAAACCTTACCATATGGGCCCATTCATTCTAATGAATCTCATAGGCTATCATGGAGAATGGAAAAACATCCAAAAAATTTTCCCATCAAGAGTATACCATTCAGTGTGATGTTAAAAATACATCTTACCCAACCCTAAACCCAACCCCAATATTCACCCAAACATAAGTGTGTCCTGAGCTCTAACCCTAACCCTAACCCTTACCATATGGGTCCATTCATTCTAATGAATCTCATAGGCTATAATGGAGAATGGAAAAATATCCAAAATTTTTCTCCATCAATAGTGTACCATTCAGTGTGATATTAAAAATACATCTTACCCAACCCTAAACCAGATCCCAATTTTAAACTGAACATATGTGTGTCCTGAACTCTAACCCTAACCCTAACCCTTACCATATGGGCCCATTCATTCTAATGAATCTCATAGGCTATAATGGAGAATGGAAAAACATCCAAAAAATTTTCCCATCAAGAGTATACCATTCAGTGTGATGTTAAAAATACATCTTACCCAACCCTAAACCCAACCCCAATATTCACCCAAACATAAGTGTGTCCTGAGCTCTAACCCTAACCCTAACCCTTACCATATGGGCCCATTCATTCTCATGAATCTCATAGGCTATAATGGAGAATGGAAAAACATCCAAAATTTTTCGCCATCAAGAGTGTACCATTCAGTGTGATATTAAAAATACATCTTATCCAACCCTAAACCCAACCCCAATATTCACACGAACATAAGTGTGTCCTGAACTCTAACCCTAACCCTAACCCTTACCATATGGGCCCATTCATTCTAATGAATCTCATAGGCTATAATGGAGAATAGAAAAACATCCAAAATTTTTCTCCATCAATAGTGTACCATTCAGTGTGATATTAAAAATACATCTTACCCAACCCTAAACCAGACCACAATTTTAAACCGAACATATGTGTGTCCTGAACTCTAACCCTAACCCTAACCCTTACCATATGGGCCCATTCATTCTAATGGATCTCATAGGCTATAATGGAGAATGGAAAAACATCCAAAAAATTTTCCCATCAAGAGTATACCATTCAGTGTGATGTTAAAAATACATCTTACCCAACCCTAAACCCAACCCCAATATTCACCCAGACATAAGTGTGTCCTGAGCTCTAACCCTAACCCTTACCATATGGGCCCATTCATTCTAATGAATCTCATAGGCTATAATGGAGAATGGAAAACATCCAAAATTTTTCGCCATCAAGAGTGTACCATTCAGTGTCATATTAAAAATACATCTTATCCAACCCTAAACCCAACCCCAATATTCACACGAACATAAGTGTGTCCTGAGCTCTAACCCTAACCCTAACCCTTACAATATGGGCCCATTCATTCTAATGAATCTCATAGGCTATAATGGAGAATGGAAAAACATCCAAAATTTTTCTCCATCAATAGTGTACCATTCAGTGTGATATTAAAAATACATCTTACCCAACCCTAAACCAGACCGCAACTTTAAACCGAACATATGTGTGTCCTGAACTCTAACCCTAACCCTAACCCTTACCATATGGGCCCATTCATTCTAATGAATCTCATAGGCTATAATGGAGAATGGAAAAACATCCAAAATTTTTCGCCATCAAGAGTGTACCATTCAGTGTGATATTAAAAATACATCTTGTCCAACCCTAAACCCAACCCCAAAATTCACACGAACATAAGTGTGTCCTGAACTCTAACCCTAACCCTAACCCGTACCATATGGGCCCATTCATTCTATTGAATCTCATAGGCTATAATGGAGAATGGAAAAACATCCAAAATTTTTCTCCATCAATAGTGTACCATTCAGTGTGATATTAAAAATACATCTTACCCAACCCTAAACCAGACCCCAATTTTAAACCGAACATATGGGTGTCCTGAACTCTAACCCTAACCCTAACCCTTACCATATGGGCCCATTCATTCTAATGAATCTCATAGGCTATAATGGAGAATGGAAAAACATCCAAAAAATTTTCCCATCAAGAGTATACCATTCAGTGTGATGTTAAAAATACATCTTACCCAACCCTAAACCCAACCCCAATATTCACCCAAACATAAGTGTGTCCTGAGCTCTAACCCTAACCCTAACCCTTACCATATGGGCCCATTCATTCTAATGAATCTCATAGGCTATAATGGAGAATGGAAAAACATCCAAAAATTTTTCCCATCAAGAGTATACCATTCAGTGTGATGTTAAAAATACATCTTACCCAACCCTAAACCCAACCCCAATATTCACCCAAATATGTGTGTCCTGAGCTCTAACCCTAACCCTTACCATATGGGCCCATTCATTCTAATGAATCTCATAGGCTATAATGGAGAATGGAAAACATCCAAAATTTTTCGCCATCAAGAGTGTACCATTCAGTGTGATATTAAAAATACATCTTATCCAACCCTAAACCCAACCCCAATATTCACACGAACATAAGTGTGTCCTGAGCTCTAACCCTAACCCTAACCCTTACCATATGGGCCCATTCATTCTAATGAATCTCATAGGCTATAATGGAGAATAGAAAAACATCTAAAAAATTTTCCCATCAAGAGTATACCATTCAGTGTGATGTTAAAAATACATCTTACCCAACCCTAAACCAGACCCCAATTTTAAACCGAACATATGTGTGTCCTGAACTCTAACCCTAACCCTAACCCTTACCATAAGGGCCCATTCATTCTCATGAATCTCATAGGCTATAATGGAGAATGGAAAAACATCCAAAATATTACTCCTTCTATAGTGTACCATTCAGTGTGATATTAAAAATACATCTTACCCAACCCTAAACCAGACCCCAATTTTAAACCAAACATATGTGTGTCCTGAACTCTAACCCTAACCCTAACCCTTACCATATGGGCCCATTCATTCTAATGAATTTCATAGGCTATAATGGAGAATGGAAAAACATCCAAAGTTTTTCCCCATCAAGAGTGTACCATTCAGTGTGATATTAAAAATAAATCTTACCCAACCCTAAACCCAACCCCAATATTCACCCAAACATAAGTGTGTCCTGAACTCTAACCCTAACCCTTACCATATGGGCCCATTCATTCTAATGAATCTCATAGGCTATAATGGAGAATGGAAAAACATCCAAAAATTTTTCCCATCAAGAGTATACCATTCAGTGTGATGTTAAAAATACATCTTACCCAACCCTAAACCCAACCCCAATATTCATACGAACATAAGTGTGTCCTGAGCTCTAACCCTAACCCTAACCCTTACCATATGGGCCCATTCATTCTAAAGAATCTCATAGGCTATAATGGAGAATGGAAAAACATCCAAAATTTTTCTCCATCAATAGTGTACCATTCAGTGTGATATTAAAAATACATCTTACCCAACCCTAAAACAGACCCCAATTTTAAACCGAACATATGTGTGTCCTGAACTCTAACCCTAACCCTAACCCTTACCATATGGGCCCATTCATTCTAATGAATCTCATAGACTATAATGGAGAATGGAAAAACATCCAAAAAATTTTCCCATCAAGAGTATACCATTCAGTGTGATGTTAAAAATACATCTTACCCAACCCTAAACCCAACCCCAATATTCACCCAAATATGTGTGTCCTGAGCTCTAACCCTAACCCTTACCATATGGGCCCATTCATTCTAATGAATCTCATAGGCTATAATGGAGAATGGAAAACATCCAAAATTTTTCGCCATCAAGAGTGTACCATTCAGTGTGATATTAAAAATACATCTTATCCAACCCTAAACCCAACCCCAATATTCACACGAACATAAGTGTGTCCTGAGCTCTAACCGTAACCCTAACCCTTACCATATGGGCCCATTCATTCTAATGAATCTCATAGGCTATAATGGAGAATGGAAAAACATCCAAAATTTTTCGCCATCAATAGTGTACCATTCAGTGTGATATTAAAAATACATCTTACCCAACCCTAAACCAGACCGCAATTTTAAACCGAACATATGTGTGTCCTGAACTCTAACCCTAACCCTAACCCTTACCATATGGGCCCATTCATTCTATTGAATCTCATAGTCTATAATGGAGAATGGAAAAACATCCAAAATTTTTCTCCATCAATAGTGTACCATTCAGTGTGATATTAAAAATACATCTTACCCAACCCTAAACCAGACCCCAATTTTAAACCGAACATATGGGTGTCCTGAACTCTAACCCTAATCGTAACCCTTACCATATGGGCCCATTCATTCTAATGAATCTCATAGGCTATAATGGAGAATGGAAAAACATCCAAAATTTTTCGCCATCAAGAGTGTACCATTCAGTGTGATATTAAAAATACATCTTATCCAACCCTAAACCCAACGCCAATATTCACACGAACATAAGTGTGTCCTGAACTCTAACCCTAACCCTAACCCTTTCCATATGGGCCCATTCATTCTAATGAATCTCATAGGCTATAATGGAGAATGGAAAAACATCCAAAATTTTTCTCCATCAACAGTGTACCATTCAGTGTGATATTAAAAATACATCTTACCCAACCCTAAACCAGACCACAATTTTAAACCGAACATATGTGTGTCCTGAACTCTAACCCTAACCCTAAACCTTACCATATGGGCCCATTCATTCTAATGGATCTCATAGGCTATAATGGAGAATGGAAAAACATCCAAAAAATTTTCCCATCAAGAGTATACCATTCAGTGTGATGTTAAAAATACATCTTACCCAACCCTAAACCCAACCCCAATATTCACCCAAACATAAGTGTGTCCTGAGCTCTAACCCTAACCCTTACCATATGGGCCCATTCATTCTAATGAATCTCATAGGCTATAATGGAGAATGGAAAACATCCAAAATTTTTCGCCATCAAGAGTGTACCATTCAGTGTCATATTAAAAATACATCTTATCCAACCCTAAACCCAACCCCAATATTCACACGAACATAAGTGTGTCCTGAGCTCTAACCCTAACCCTAACCCTTACCATATGGGCCCATTCATTCTAATGAATCTCATAGGCTATAATGGAGAATGGAAAAACATCCAAAATTTTTCTCCATCAATAGTGTACCATTCAGTGTGATATTAAAAATACATCTTACCCAACCCTAAACCAGACCGCAACTTTAAACCGAACATATGTGTGTCCTGAACTCTAACCCTAACCCTAACCCTTACCATATGGGCCCATTCATTCTAATGAATCTCATAGGCTATAATGGAGAATGGAAAAACATCCAAAATTTTTCGCCATCAAGAGTGTACCATTCAGTGTGATATTAAAAATACATCTTGTCCAACCCTAAACCCAACCCCAAAATTCACACGAACATAAGTGTGTCCTGAACTCTAACCCTAACCCTAACCCTTACCATATGGGCCCATTCATTCTATTGAATCTCATAGGCTATAATGGAGAATGGAAAAACATCCAAAATTTTTCTCCATCAATAGTGTACCATTCAGTGTGATATTAAAAATACATCTTACCCAACCCTAAACCAGACCCCAATTTTAAACCGAACATATGGGTGTCCTGAACTCTAACCCTAACCCTAACCCTTACCATATGGGCCCATTCATTCTAATGAATCTCATAGGCTATAATGGAGAATGGAAAAACATCCAAAATTTTTCGCCATCAAGAGTGTACCATTCAGTGTGATATTAAAAATACATCTTATCCAACCCTAAACCCAACGCCAATATTCACACGAACATAAGTGTGTCCTGAACTCTAACCCTAACCCTAACCCTTTCCATATGGGCCCATTCATTCTAATGAATCTCATAGGCTATAATGGAGAATGGAAAAACATCCAAAATTTTTCTCCATCAACAGTGTACCATTCAGTGTGATATTAAAAATACATCTTACCCAACCCTAAACCAGACCACAATTTTAAACCGAACATATGTGTGTCCTGAACTCTAACCCTAACCCTAAACCTTACCATATGGGCCCATTCATTCTAATGAATCTCATAGGCTATCATGGAGAATGGAAAAACATCCAAAAATTTTTCCCATCAAGAGTATACCATTCAGTGTGATGTTAAAAATACATCTTACCCAACCCTAAACCCAACCCCAATATTCACCCAAACATAAGTGTGTCCTGAGCTCTAACCCTAACCCTAACCCTTACCATATGGGTCCATTCATTCTAATGAATCTCATAGGCTATAATGGAGAATGGAAAAACATCCAAAATTTTTCTCCATCAATAGTGTACCATTCAGTGTGATATTAAAAATACATCTTACCCAACCCTAAACCAGATCCCAATTTTAAACTGAACATATGTGTGTCCTGAACTCTAACCCTAACCCTAACCCTTACCATATGGGCCCATTCATTCTAATGAATCTCATAGGCTATAATGGAGAATGGAAAAACATCCAAAAAATTTTCCCATCAAGAGTATACCATTCAGTGTGATGTTAAAAATACATCTTACCCAACCCTAAACCCAACCACAATATTCACCCAAACATAAGTGTGTCCTGAGCTCTAACCCTAACCCTAACCCTTACCATATGGGCCCATTCATTCTCATGAATCTCATAGGCTATAATGGAGAATGGAAAAACATCCAAAATTTTTCGCCATCAAGAGTGTACCATTCAGTGTGATATTAAAAATACATCTTATCCAACCCTAAACCCAACCCCAATATTCACACGAACATAAGTGTGTCCTGAACTCTAACCCTAACCCTAACCCTTACCATATGGGCCCATTCATTCTAATGAATCTCATAGGCTATAATGGAGAATAGAAAAACATCCAAAATTTTTCTCCATCAATAGTGTACCATTCAGTGTGATATTAAAAATACATCTTACCCAACCCTAAACCAGACCACAATTTTAAACCGAACATATGTGTGTCCTGAACTCTAACCCTAACCCTAACCCTTACCATATGGGCCCATTCATTCTAATGGATCTCATAGGCTATAATGGAGAATGGAAAAACATCCAAAAAATTTTCCCATCAAGAGTATACCATTCAGTGTGATGTTAAAAATACATCTTACCCAACCCTAAACCCAACCCCAATATTCACCCAGACATAAGTGTGTCCTGAGCTCTAACCCTAACCCTTACCATATGGGCCCATTCATTCTAATGAATCTCATAGGCTATAATGGAGAATGGAAAACATCCAAAATTTTTCGCCATCAAGAGTGTACCATTCAGTGTCATATTAAAAATACATCTTATCCAACCCTAAACCCAACCCCAATATTCACACGAACATAAGTGTGTCCTGAGCTCTAACCCTAACCCTAACCCTTACCATATGGGCCCATTCATTCTAATGAATCTCATAGGCTATAATGGAGAATGGAAAAACATCCAAAATTTTTCTCCATCAATAGTGTACCATTCAGTGTGATATTAAAAATACATCTTACCCAACCCTAAACCAGACCGCAACTTTAAACCGAACATATGTGTGTCCTGAACTCTAACCCTAACCCTAACCCTTACCATATGGGCCCATTCATTCTAATGAATCTCATAGGCTATAATGGAGAATGGAAAAACATCCAAAATTTTTCGCCATCAAGAGTGTACCATTCAGTGTGATATTAAAAATACATCTTGTCCAACCCTAAACCCAACCCCAAAATTCACACGAACATAAGTGTGTCCTGAACTCTAACCCTAACCCTAACCCTTACCATATGGGCCCATTCATTCTATTGAATCTCATAGGCTATAATGGAGAATGGAAAAACATCCAAAATTTTTCTCCATCAATAGTGTACCATTCAGTGTGATATTAAAAATACATCTTACCCAATCCTAAACCAGACCCCAATTTTAAACCGAACATATGGGTGTCCTGAACTCTAACCCTAACCCTAACCCTTACCATATGGGCCCATTCATTCTAATGAATCTCATAGGCTATAATGGAGAATGGAAAAACATCCAAAAAATTTTCCCATCAAGAGTATACCATTCAGTGTGATGTTAAAAATACATCTTACCCAACCCTAAACCCAACCCCAATATTCACCCAAACATAAGTGTGTCCTGAGCTCTAACCCTAACCCTAACCCTTACCATATGGGCCCATTCATTCTAATGGATCTCATAGGCTATAATGGAGAATGGAAAAACATCCAAAAATTTTTCCCATCAAGAGTATACCATTCAGTGTGATGTTAAAAATACATCTTACCCAACCCTAAACCCAACCCCAATATTCACCCAAATATGTGTGTCCTGAGCTCTAACCCTAACCCTTACCATATGGGCCCATTCATTCTAATGAATCTCATAGGCTATAATGGAGAATGGAAAACATCCAAAATTTTTCGCCATCAAGAGTGTACCATTCAGTGTGATATTAAAAATACATCTTATCCAACCCTAAACCCAACCCCAATATTCACACGAACATAAGTGTGTCCTGAGCTCTAACCCTAACCCTAACCCTTACCATATGGGCCCATTCATTCTAATGAATCTCATAGGCTATAATGGAGAATAGAAAAACATCTAAAAAATTTTCCCATCAAGAGTATACCATTCAGTGTGATGTTAAAAATACATCTTACCCAACCCTAAACCAGACCCCAATTTTAAACCGAACATATGTGTGTCCTGAACTCTAACCCTAACCCTAACCCTTACCATAAGGGCCCATTCATTCTCATGAATCTCATAGGCTATAATGGAGAATGGAAAAACATCCAAAATATTACTCCTTCTATAGTGTACCATTCAGTGTGATATTAAAAATACATCTTACCCAACCCTAAACCAGACCCCAATTTTAAACCAAACATATGTGTGTCCTGAACTCTAACCCTAACCCTAACCCTTACCATATGGGCCCATTCATTCTAATGAATTTCATAGGCTATAATGGAGAATGGAAAAACATCCAAAGTTTTTCCCCATCAAGAGTGTACCATTCAGTGTGATATTAAAAATAAATCTTACCCAACCCTAAACCCAACCCCAATATTCACCCAAACATAAGTGTGTCCTGAACTCTAACCCTAACCCTTACCATATGGGCCCATTCATTCTAATGAATCTCATAGGCTATAATGGAGAATGGAAAAACATCCAAAAAATTTTCCCATCAAGAGTATACCATTCAGTGTGATGTTAAAAATACATCTTACCCAACCCTAAACCCAACCCCAATATTCATACGAACATAAGTGTGTCCTGAGCTCTAACCCTAACCCTAACCCTTACCATATGGGCCCATTCATTCTAAAGAATCTCATAGGCTATAATGGAGAATGGAAAAACATCCAAAATTTTTCTCCATCAATAGTGTACCATTCAGTGTGATATTAAAAATACATCTTACCCAACCCTAAAACAGACCCCAATTTTAAACCGAACATATGTGTGTCCTGAACTCTAACCCTAACCCTAACCCTTACCATATGGGCCCATTCATTCTAATGAATCTCATAGACTATAATGGAGAATGGAAAAACATCCAAAAAATTTTCCCATCAAGAGTATACCATTCAGTGTGATGTTAAAAATACATCTTACCCAACCCTAAACCCAACCCCAATATTCACCCAAATATGTGTGTCCTGAGCTCTAACCCTAACCCTTACCATATGGGCCCATTCATTCTAATGAATCTCATAGGCTATAATGGAGAATGGAAAACATCCAAAATTTTTCGCCATCAAGAGTGTACCATTCAGTGTGATATTAAAAATACATCTTATCCAACCCTAAACCCAACCCCAATATTCACACGAACATAAGTGTGTCCTGAGCTCTAACCGTAACCCTAACCCTTACCATATGGGCCCATTCATTCTAATGAATCTCATAGGCTATAATGGAGAATGGAAAAACATCCAAAATTTTTCGCCATCAATAGTGTACCATTCAGTGTGATATTAAAAATACATCTTACCCAACCCTAAACCAGACCGCAATTTTAAACCGAACATATGTGTGTCCTGAACTCTAACCCTAACCCTAACCCTTACCATATGGGCCCATTCATTCTATTGAATCTCATAGTCTATAATGGAGAATGGAAAAACATCCAAAATTTTTCTCCATCAATAGTGTACCATTCAGTGTGATATTAAAAATACATCTTACCCAACCCTAAACCAGACCCCAATTTTAAACCGAACATATGGGTGTCCTGAACTCTAACCCTAACCCTAACCCTTACCATATGGGCCCATTCATTCTAATGAATCTCATAGGCTATAATGGAGAATGGAAAAACATCCAAAATTTTTCGCCATCAAGAGTGTACCATTCAGTGTGATATTAAAAATACATCTTATCCAACCCTAAACCCAACGCCAATATTCACACGAACATAAGTGTGTCCTGAACTCTAACCCTAACCCTAACCCTTTCCATATGGGCCCATTCATTCTAATGAATCTCATAGGCTATAATGGAGAATGGAAAAACATCCAAAATTTTTCTCCATCAACAGTGTACCATTCAGTGTGATATTAAAAATACATCTTACCCAACCCTAAACCAGACCACAATTTTAAACCGAACATATGTGTGTCCTGAACTCTAACCCTAACCCTAAACCTTACCATATGGGCCCATTCATTCTAATGAATCTCATAGGCTATCATGGAGAATGGAAAAACATCCAAAAATTTTCCCATCAAGAGTATACCATTCAGTGTGATGTTAAAAATACATCTTACCCAACCCTAAACCCAACCCCAATATTCACCCAAACATAAGTGTGTCCTGAGCTCTAACCCTAACCCTAACCCTTACCATATGGGTCCATTCATTCTAATGAATCTCATAGGCTATAATGGAGAATGGAAAAACATCCAAAATTTTTCTCCATCAATAGTGTACCATTCAGTGTGATATTAAAAATACATCTTACCCAACCCTAAACCAGATCCCAATTTTAAACTGAACATATGTGTGTCCTGAACTCTAACCCTAACCCTAACCCTTACCATATGGGCCCATTCATTCTAATGAATCTCATAGGCTATAATGGAGAATGGAAAAACATCCAAAAAATTTTCCCATCAAGAGTATACCATTCAGTGTGATGTTAAAAATACATCTTACCCAACCCTAAACCCAACCCCAATATTCACCCAAACATAAGTGTGTCCTGAGCTCTAACCCTAACCCTAACCCTTACCATATGGGCCCATTCATTCTCATGAATCTCATAGGCTATAATGGAGAATGGAAAAACATCCAAAATTTTTCGCCATCAAGAGTGTACCATTCAGTGTGATATTAAAAATACATCTTATCCAACCCTAAACCCAACCCCAATATTCACACGAACATAAGTGTGTCCTGAACTCTAACCCTAACCGTAACCCTTACCATATGGGCCCATTCATTCTAATGAATCTCATAGGCT
Organism: Heteronotia binoei; assembly: GCF_032191835.1. Classification (NCBI taxonomy): domain Eukaryota; kingdom Metazoa; phylum Chordata; class Lepidosauria; order Squamata; family Gekkonidae; genus Heteronotia; species Heteronotia binoei. The sequence goes on along the minus strand of NC_083243.1, from coordinate 174,749,474 downwards.
ATAATGGAGAATAGAAAAACATCCAAAATTTTTCTCCATCAATAGTGTACCATTCAGTGTGATATTAAAAATACATCTTACCCAACCCTAAACCAGTCCACAATTTTAAACCGAACATATGTGTGTCCTGAACTCTAACCCTAACCCTAACCCTTACCATATGGGCCCATTCATTCTAATGGATCTCATAGGCTATAATGGAGAATGGAAAAACATCCAAAAAATTTTCCCATCAAGAGTATACCATTCAGTGTGATGTTAAAAATACATCTTACCCAACCCTAAACCCAACCCCAATATTCACCCAGACATAAGTGTGTCCTGAGCTCTAACCCTAACCCTTACCATATGGGCCCATTCATTCTAATGAATCTCATAGGCTATAATGGAGAATGGAAAACATCCAAAAATTTTCGCCATCAAGAGTGTACCATTCAGTGTCATATTAAAAATACATCTTATCCAACCCTAAACCCAACCCCAATATTCACACGAACATAAGTGTGTCCTGAGCTCTAACCCTAACCCTAACCCTTACCATATGGGCCCATTCATTCTAATGAATCTCATAGGCTATAATGGAGAATGGAAAAACATCCAAAATTTTTCTCCATCAATAGTGTACCATTCAGTGTGATATTAAAAATACATCTTACCCAACCCTAAACCAGACCGCAACTTTAAACCGAACATATGTGTGTCCTGAACTCTAACCCTAACCCTAACCCTTACCATATGGGCCCATTCATTCTAATGAATCTCATAGGCTATAATGGAGAATGGAAAAACATCCAAAATTTTTCGCCATCAAGAGTGTACCATTCAGTGTGATATTAAAAATACATCTTGTCCAACCCTAAACCCAACCCCAAAATTCACACGAACATAAGTGTGTCCTGAACTCTAACCCTAACCCTAACCCTTACCATATGGGCCCATTCATTATATTGAATCTCATAGGCTATAATGGAGAATGGAAAAACATCCAAAATTTTTCTCCATCAATAGTGTACCATTCAGTGTGATATTAAAAATACATCTTACCCAACCCTAAACCAGACCCCAATTTTAAACCGAACATATGGGTGTCCTGAACTCTAACCCTAACCCTAACCCTTACCATATGGGCCCATTCATTCTAATGAATCTCATAGGCTATAATGGAGAATGGAAAAACATCCAAAAAATTTTCCCATCAAGAGTATACCATTCAGTGTGATGTTAAAAATACATCTTACCCAACCCTAAACCCAACCCCAATATTCACCCAAACATAAGTGTGTCCTGAGCTCTAACACTAACCCTAACCCTTACAATATGGGCCCATTCATTCTAATGAATCTCATAGGCTATAATGGAGAATGGAAAAACATCCAAAAATTTTTCCCATCAAGAGTATACCATTCAGTGTGATGTTAAAAATACATCTTACCCAACCCTAAACCCAACCCCAATATTCACCCAAATATGTGTGTCCTGAGCTCTAACCCTAACCCTTACCATATGGGCCCATTCATTCTAATGAATCTCATAGGCTATAATGGAGAATGGAAAACATCCAAAATTTTTCGCCATCAAGAGTGTACCATTCAGTGTGATATTAAAAATACATCTTATCCAACCCTAAACCCAACCCCAATATTCACACGAACATAAGTGTGTCCTGAGCTCTAACCCTAACCCTAACCCTTACCATATGGGCCCATTCATTCTAATGAATCTCATAGGCTATAATGGAGAATAGAAAAACATCTAAAAAATTTTCCCATCAAGAGTATACCATTCAGTGTGATGTTAAAAATACATCTTACCCAACCCTAAACCAGACCCCAATTTTAAACCGAACATATGTGTGTCCTGAACTCTAACCCTAACCCTAACCCTTACCATAAGGGCCCATTCATTCTCATGAATCTCATAGGCTATAATGGAGAATGGAAAAACATCCAAAATATTACTCCTTCTATAGTGTACCATTCAGTGTGATATTAAAAATACATCTTACCCAACCCTAAACCAGACCCCAATTTTAAACCAAACATATGTGTGTCCTGAACTCTAACCCTAACCCTAACCCTTACCATATGGGCCCATTCATTCTAATGAATTTCATAGGCTATAATGGAGAATGGAAAAACATCCAAAGTTTTTCCCCATCAAGAGTGTACCATTCAGTGTGATATTAAAAATAAATCTTACCCAACCCTAAACCCAACCCCAATATTCACCCAAATATAAGTGTGTCCTGAACTCTAACCCTAACCCTTACCATATGGGCCCATTCATTCTAATGAATCTCATAGGCTATAATGGAGAATGGAAAAACATCCAAAAATTTTTCCCATCAAGAGTATACCATTCAGTGTGATGTTAAAAATACATCTTACCCAACCCTAAACCCAACCCCAATATTCATACGAACATAAGTGTGTCCTGAGCTCTAACCCTAACCCTAACCCTTACCATATGGGCCCATTCATTCTAAAGAATCTCATAGGCTATAATGGAGAATGGAAAAACATCCAAAATTTTTCTCCATCAATAGTGTACCATTCAGTGTGATATTAAAAATACATCTTACCCAACCCTAAAACAGACCCCAATTTTAAACCGAACATATGTGTGTCCTGAACTCTAACCCTAACCCTAACCCTTACCATATGGGCCCATTCATTCTAATGAATCTCATAGACTATAATGGAGAATGGAAAAACATCCAAAAAATTTTCCCATCAAGAGTATACCATTCAGTGTGATGTTAAAAATACATCTTACCCAACCCTAAACCCAACCCCAATATTCACCCAAATATGTGTGTCCTGAGCTCTAACCCTAACCCTTACCATATGGGCCCATTCATTCTAATGAATCTCATAGGCTATAATGGAGAATGGAAAACATCCAAAATTTTTCGCCATCAAGAGTGTACCATTCAGTGTGATATTAAAAATACATCTTATCCAACCCTAAACCCAACCCCAATATTCACACGAACATAAGTGTGTCCTGAGCTCTAACCGTAACCCTAACCCTTACCATATGGGCCCATTCATTCTAATGAATCTCATAGGCTATAATGGAGAATGGAAAAACATCCAAAATTTTTCGCCATCAATAGTGTACCATTCAGTGTGATATTAAAAATACATCTTACCCAACCCTAAACCAGACCGCAATTTTAAACCGAACATATGTGTGTCCTGAACTCTAACCCTAACCCTAACCCTTACCATATGGGACCATTCATTCTATTGAATCTCATAGTCTATAATGGAGAATGGAAAAACATCCAAAATTTTTCTCCATCAATAGTGTACCATTCAGTGTGATATTAAAAATACATCTTACCCAACCCTAAACCAGACCCCAATTTTAAACCGAACATATGGGTGTCCTGAACTCTAACCCTAACCCTTACCATATGGGCCCATTCATTCTAATGAATCTCATAGGCTATAATGGAGAATGGAAAAACATCCAAAAAATTTTCCCATCAAGAGTATACCATTCAGTGTGATGTTAAAAATACATCTTACCCAACCCTAAACCCAACCCCAATATTCACCCAAACATAAGTGTGTCCTGAGCTCTAACCCTAACCCTAACCCTTACCATATGGGCCCATTCATTCTAATGAATCTCATAGGCTATAATGGAGAATAGAAAAACATCTAAAAAATTTTCCCATCAAGAGTATACCATTCAGTGTGATGTTAAAAATACATCTTACCCAACCCTAAACCAGACCCCAATTTTAAACCGAACATATGTGTGTCCTGAACTCTAACCCTAAACCTAACCCTTACCATATGGGCCCATTCATTCTAATGAATCTCATAGGCTATAATGGAGAATGGAAAAACATCCAAAATTTTTCTCCATCAATAGTGTACCATTCAGTGTGATATTAAAAATACATCTTACCCAACCGTAAACCAGACCCCAATTTTAAACCGAACATATGTGTGTCCTGAACTCTAACCCTAACCCTAACCCTTACCATAAGGGCCCATTCATTCTCATGAATCTCATAGGCTATAATGGAGAATGGAAAAACATCCAAAATATTACTCCTTCTATAGTGTACCATTCAGTGTGATATTAAAAATACATCTTACCCAACCCTAAACCAGACCCCAATTTTAAACCAAACATATGTGTGTCCTGAACTCTAACCCTAACCCTAACCCTTACCATATGGGCCCATTCATTCTAATGAATCTCATAGGCTATAATGGAGAATGGAAAAACATCCAAAATTTTTCTCCATCAATAGTGTACCATTCAGTGTGATATTAAAAATACATCTTACCCAACCCTAAACCAGACCCCAATTTTAAACCGAACATATGGGTGTCCTGAACTCTAACCCTAACCCTAACCCTTACCATATGGGCCCATTCATTCTAATGAATCTCATAGGCTATAATGGAGAATGGAAAAACATCCAAAAATTTTTCCCATCAAGAGTATACCATTCAGTGTGATGTTAAAAATACATCTTACCCAACCCTAAACCCAACCCTAATATTCACCCAAACATAAGTGTGTCCTGAGCTCTAACCCTAACCCTAACCCTTACCATATGGGCCCATTCATTCTAATGAATCTCATAGGCTATAATGGAGAATGGAAAAACATCCAAAAATTTTACCCATCAAGACTATACCATTCAGTGTGATGTTAAAAATACATCTTACCCAACCCTAAACCCAACCCCAATATTCACACGAACATAAGTGTGTCCTGAGCTCTAACCCTAACCCTAACCCTTACCATATGGGCCCATTCATTCTAATGAATCTCATAGGCTATAATGGAGAATGGAAAAACATCCAAAATTTTTCTCCATCAATAGTGTACCATTCAGTGTGATATTAAAAATACATCTTACCCAACCCTAAACCAGACCCCAATTTTAAACCGAACATATGTGTGTCCTGAACTCTAACCCTAACCCTAACCCTTACCATAAGGGCCCATTCCTTCTCATGAATCTCATAGGCTATAATGGAGAATGGAAAAACATCCAAAATATTACTCCATCTATAGTGTACCATTCAGTGTGATATTAAAAATACATCTTACCCAACCATAAACCAGACCCCAATTTTAAACCAAACATATGTGTGTCCTGAACTCTAACCCTAACCCTAACCCTTACCATATGGGCCCATTCATTCTAATGAATTTCATAGGCTATAATGGAGAATGGAAAAACATCCAAAGTTTTTCCCCATCAAGAGTGTACTATTCAGTGTGATATTAAAAATACATCTTACCCAACCCGAAACCCAACCCCAATATTCACCCAAACATAAGTGTGTCCTGAACTCTAACCCTAACCCTTACCATATGGGCCCATTCATTCTAATGAATCTCATAGGCTATAATGGAGAATGGAAAAACATCCAAAAAATTTTCCCATCAAGAGTATACCATTCAGTGTGATGTTAAAAATACATCTTACCCAACCCTAAACCCAACCCCAATATTCACCCAAACATAAGTGTGTCCTGAGCTCTAACCCTAACCCTAACCCTTACCATATGGGCCCATTCATTCTAATGAATCTCATGGGCTATAATGGAGAATGGAAAAACATCCAAAATTTTTCGCCATCAAGAGTGTACCATTCAGTGTGATATTAAAAATACATCTTATCCAACCCTAAACCCAACCCCAATATTCACACGAACATAAGTGTGTCCTGAACTCTAACCCTAACCCTAACCCTTACCATATGGGCCCATTCATTCTAATAAATCTCATAGGTTATAATGGAGAATGGAAAAACATCCAAAATTTTTCTCCATCAATAGTGTACCATTCAGTGTGATATTAAAAATACATCTTACCCAACCCTAAACCAGACCACAATTTTAAACCGAACATATGTGTGTCCTGAACTCTAACCCTAACCCTAACCCTTACCATATGGGCCCATTCATTCTAATGAATCTCATAGACTATAATGGAGAATGGAAAAACATCCAAAAAATTTTCCCATCAAGAGTATACCATTCAGTGTGATGTTAAAAATACATCTTACCCAACCCTAAACCCAACCCCAATATTCACCCAGACATAAGTGTGTCCTGAGCTCTAACCCTAACCCTTACCATATGGGCCCATTCATTCTAATGAATCTCATAGGCTATAATGGAGAATGGAAAACATCCAAAATTTTTCACCATCAAGAGTGTACCATTCAGTGTGATATTAAAAATACATCTTATCCAACCCTAAACCCAACCCCAATATTCACACGAACATAAGTGTGTCCTGAGCTCTAACCCTAACCCTAACCCTTACCATATGGGCCCATTCATTCTAATGAATCTCATAGGCTATAATGGAGAATGGAAAACATCCAAAATTTTTCGCCATCAAGAGTGTACCATTCAGTGTGATATTAAAAATACATCTTATCCAACCCTAAACCCAACCCCAATATTCACACGAACATAAGTGTGTCCTGAGCTCTAACCCTAACCCTAACCCTTACCATATGGGCCCATTCATTCTAATGAATCTCATAGGCTATAATGGAGAATGGAAAAACATCCAAAATTTTTCTCCATCAATAGTGTAACATTCAGTGTGATATTAAAAATACATCTTACCCAACCCTAAACCAGACCCCAATTTTAAACCGAACATATGTGTGTCCTGAACTCTAACCCTAACCCTTACCATATGGGCCCATTCATTCTAATGAATCTCATAGGCTATAATGGAGAATGGAAAAACATCCAAAAAATTTTCCCATCAAGAGTATACCATTCAGTGTGATGTTAAAAATACATCTTACCCAACCCTAAACCCAACTCCAATATTCACCCAGACATAAGTGTGTCCTGAGCTCTAACCCTAACCCTTACCATATGGGCCCATTCATTCTAATGAATCTCATAGGCTATAATGGAGAATGGAAAACATCCAAAAATTTTCACCATCAAGAGTGTACCATTCAGTGTGATATTAAAAATACATCTTATCCAACCCTAAACCCAACCCCAATATTCACACGAACATAAGTGTGTCCTGAGCTCTAACCCTAACCCTTACCATATGGGCCCATTCATTCTAATGAATCTCATAGGCTATAATGGAGAATGGAAAACATCCAAAATTTTTCGCCATCAAGAGTGTACCATTCAGTGTGATATTAAAAATACATCTTATCCAACCCTAAACCCAACCCCAATATTCACACGAACATAAGTGTGTCCTGAGCTCTAACCCTAACCCTAACCCTTACCATATGGGCCCATTCATTCTAATGAATCTCATAGGCTATAATGGGGAATGGAAAAACATCCAAAATTTTTCTCCATCAATAGTGTAACATTCAGTGTGATATTAAAAATACATCTTACCCAACCCTAAACCAGACCCCAATTTTAAACCGAACATATGTGTGTCCTGAACTCTAACCCTAACCCTAACCCTTACCATATGGGCCCATTCATTCTAATGAATCTCATAGGCTATAATGGAGAATGGAAAAACATCCAAAATTTTTCTCCATCAATAGTGTACCATTCAGTGTGATATTAAAAATACATCTTACCCAACCCTAAACCAGACCCCAATTTTAAACCGAACATATGGGTGTCCTGAACTCTAACCCTAACCCTAACCCTTACCATATGGGCCCATTCATTCTAATGAATCTCATAGGCTATAATGGAGAATGGAAAAACATCCAAAAAATTTTCCCATCAAGAGTATACAATTCAGTGTGATGTTAAAAATACATCTTACCCAACCCTAATCCCAACCCCAATATTCACCCAAACATAAGTGTGTCCTGAGCTCTAACCCTAACCCTAACCCCTACCATATGGGCCCATTCATTCTAATGAATCTCATAGGCTATAATGGAGAATGGAAAAACATCCAAAAAATTTTCCCATCAAGAGTATACCATTCATTGTGATGTTAAAAATACATCTTACCCAACCCTAAACCCAACCCCAATATTCACCCAAACATAAGTGTGTCCTGAGCTCTAACCCTAACCCTAACCCTTACCATATGGGCCCATTCATTCTCATGAATCTCATAGGCTATAATGGAAAATGGAAAAACATCCAAAATATTTCTCCATCTATAGTGTACCATTCAGTGTGATATTAAAAATACATCTTACCCAACCCTAAACCAGACCGCAATTTTAAACCGAACATATGTGTGTCCTGAACTCTAACCCTAACCCTAACCCTTACCATATGGGCCCATTCATTCTAATGAATCTCATAGGCTATAATGGAGAATGGAAAAACATCCAAAATTTTTCTCCATCAATAGTGTACCATTCAGTGTGACATTAAAAATACATCTTACCCAACCCTAAACCAGACCCCAATTTTAAACCGAACATAAGTGTGTCCTGAACTCTAACCCTAACCCTAACCCTTACCATATGGGCCCATTCATTCTAATGAATCTCATAGGCTATAATGGAGAATGGAAAAACATCCAAAATTTTTCTCCATCAATAGTGTACCATTCAGTGTGACATTAAAAATACATCTTACCCAACCCTAAACCAGACCCCAATTTTAAACCGAACATATGTGTGTCCTGAACTCTAACCCTAACCCTAACCCTTACCATATGGGCCCATTCATTCTAATGAATCTCATAGGCTATAATGGAGAATGGAAAAACATCCAAAATTTTTCGCCATCAAGAGTGTACCATTCAGTGTGATATTAAAAATACATCTTATCCAACCCTAAACCCAACCCCAATATTCACACGAACATAAGTGTGTCCTGAACTCTAACCCTAACCCTAACCCTTACCATATGGGCCCGTTCATTCTAATGAATCTCATAGGCTATAATGGAGAATGGAAAAACATCCAAAATTTTTCTCCATCAATAGTGTACCATTCAGTGTGATATTAAAAATACATCTTACCCAACCCTAAACCAGACCACAATTTTAAACCGAACATATGTGTGTCCTGAACTCTAACCCTAACCCTAACCCTTACCATATGGGCCCATTCATTCTAATGAATCTCATAGGCTATAATGGAGAATGGAAAAACATCCAAAAAATTTTCCCATCAAGTGTATACCATTCAGTGTGATGTTAAAAATACATCTTACCCAACCCTAAACCCAACCCCAATATTCACCCAGACATAAGTGTGTCCTGAGCTCTAACCCTAACCCTTACCCTTACCATATGGGCCCATTCATTCTATTGAATCTCATAGGCTATAATGGAGAATGGAAAAACATCCAAAATTTTTCTCCATCAATAGTGTACCATTCAGTGTGATATTAAAAATACATCTTACCCAACCCTAAACCAGACCCCAATTTTAAACCGAACATATGGGTGTCCTGAACTCTAACAATAACCCTAACCCTTACCATATGGGCCCATTCATTCTAATGAATCTCATAGGCTATAATGGAGAATGGAAAAACATCCAAAAAATTTTCCCATCAAGAGTATACCATTCAGTGAGATGTTAAAAATACATCTTACCCAACCCTAAACCCAACCCCAATATTCACCCAAACATAAGTGTGTCCTGAGCTCTAACCCTAACCCTAACCCTTACCATATGGGCCCATTCATTCTAATGAATCTCATAGGCTATAATGGAGAATGGAAAAACATCCAAAATTTTTCTCCATCAATAGTGTACCATTCAGTGTGATATTAAAAATACATCTTACCCAACCCTAAACCAGACCCCAATTTTAAACCGAACATATGTGTGTCTTGAACTCTAACCCTAACCCTAACCCTTACCATATGGGCCCATTCATTCTAATGAATCTCATAGGCTATAATGGAGAATGGAAAAACATCCAAAATTTTTCGCCATCAAGAGTGTACCATTCAGTGTGATATTAAAAATACATCTTATCCAACCCTAAACCCAACGCCAATATTCACACGAACATAAGTGTGTCCTGAACTCTAACCCTAACCCTAACACTTTCCATATGGGCCCATTCATTCTAATGAATCTCATAGGCTATAATGGAGAATGGAAAAACATCCAAAATTTTTCTCCATCAACAGTGTACCATTCAGTGTGATATTAAAAATACATCTTACCCAACCCTAAACCAGACCACAATTTTAAACCGAACATATGTGTGTCCTGAACTCTAACCCTAACCCTAAACCTTACCATATGGGCCCATTCATTCTAATGAATCTCATAGGCTATCATGGAGAATGGAAAAACATCCAAAAAATTTTCCCATCAAGAGTATACCATTCAGTGTGATGTTAAAAATACATCTTACCCAACCCTAAACCCAACCCCAATATTCACCCAAACATAAGTGTGTCCTGAGCTCTAAGCCTAACCCTAACCCTTACCATATGGGTCCATTCATTCTAATGAATCTCATAGGCTATAATGGAGAATGGAAAAACATCCAAAATTTTTCTCCATCAATAGTGTACCATTCAGTGTGATATTAAAAGTACATCTTACCCAACCCTAAACCAGATCCCAATTTTAAACTGAACATATGTGTGTCCTGAACTCTAACCCTAACCCTAACCCTTACCATATGGGCCCATTCATTCTAATGAATCTCATAGGCTATAATGGAGAATGGAAAAACATCCAAAAAATTTTCCCATCAAGAGTATACCATTCAGTGTGATGTTAAAAATACATCTTACCCAACCCTAAACCCAACCCCAATATTCACCCAAACATAAGTGTGTCCTGAACTCTAACCCTAACCCTTACCATATGGGCCCATTCATTCTAATGAATCTCATAAGCTATAATGGAGAATGGAAAAACATCCAAAAAATTTTCCATCAAGAGTATACCATTCAGTGTGATGTTAAAAATACATCTTACCCAACCCTAAACCCAACCCCAATATTCACCCAAACATAAGTGTGTCCTGAGCTCTAACCCTAACCCTAACCATTACCATATGGGCCCATTCATACTAATGAATCTCATAGGCTATAATGGAGAATGGAAAAACATCCAAAATTTTTCTCCATCAATAGTGTACCATTCAGTGTGATATTAAAAATACATCTTACCCAACCCTAAACCAGACCCCAATTTTAAACCGAACATATGTGTGTCCTGAACTCTAACCCTAACCCTAACCCTTACCATATGGGCCCATTCATTCTAATGAATCTCATAGGCTATAATGGAGAATGGAAAAACATCCAAAATTTTTCTCCATCAATAGTGTACCATTCAGTGTGATATTAAAAATACATCTTACCCAACCCTAAACCAGACCCCAATTTTAAACCGAACATATGGGTGTCCTGAACTCTAACCCTAACCCTAACCCTTACCATATGGGCCCATTCATTCTAATGAATCTCATAGGCTATAATGGAGAATGGAAAAACATCCAAAAAATTTTCCCATCAAGAGTATACCATTCAGTGTGATGTTAAAAATACATCTTACCCAACCCTAAACCCAACCCTAATATTCACCCAAACATAAGTGTGTCCTGAGCTCTAACCCTAACCCTAACCCTTACCATATGGGCCCATTCATTCTAATGAATCTCATAGGCTATAATGGAGAATGGAAAAACATCCAAAAATTTTACCCATCAAGACTATACCATTCAGTGTGATGTTAAAAATACATCTTACCCAACCCTAAACCCAACCCCAATATTCACACGAACATAAGTGTGTCCTGAGCTCTAACCCTAACCCTAACCCTTACCATATGGGCCCATTCATTCTAATGAATCTCATAGGCTATAATGGAGAATGGAAAAACATCCAAAATTTTTCTCCATCAATAGTGTACCATTCAGTGTGATATTAAAAATACATCTTACCCAACCCTAAACCAGACCCCAATTTTAAACCGAACATATGGGTGTCCTGAACTCTAACCCTAACCCTAACCCTTACCATATGGGCCCATTCATTCTAATGAATCTCATAGGCTATAATGGAGAATGGAAAAACATCCAAAATTTTTCTCCATCAATAGTGTACCATTCAGTGTGATATTAAAAATACATCTTACCCTACCCTAAACCAGACCCCAATTTTAAACCGAACATATGGGTGTCCTGAACTCTAACCCTAACCCTAACCCTTACCATATGGGCCCATTCATTCTAATGAATCTCATAGGCTATAATGGAGAATGGAAAAACATCCAAAAATTTTTCCCATCAAGAGTATACCATTCAGTGTGATGTTAAAAATACATCTTACCCAACCCTAAACCCAACCCCAATATTCACCCAAACATAAGTGTGTCCTGAGCTCTAACCCTAACCCTAACCCTTACCATATGGGCCCATTCATTCTAATGAATCTCATAGGCTATAATGGAGAATGGAAAAACATCCAAAAAATTTTCCCATCAAGAGTATACCATTCAGTGTGATGTTAAAAATACATCTTACCCAACCCTAAACCCAACCCCAATATTCACACGAACATAAGTGTGTCCTGAGCTCTAACCCTAACCCTAACCCTTACCATATGGGCCCATTCATTCTAATGAATCTCATAGGCTATAATGGAGAATGGAAAAACATCCAAAAATTTTTCCCATCAAGAGTATACCATTCAGTGTGATGTTAAAAATACATCTTACCCAACCCTAAACCAGACCCCAATTTTAAACCGAACATATGTGTGTCCTGAACTCTAACCCTAACCCTAACCCTTACCATATGGGCCCATTCATTCTAATGAATCTCATAGGCTATAATGGAGAATGGAAAAACATCCAAAATTTTTCGCCATCAAGAGAGTACCATTCAGCGTGATATTAAAATTACATCTTATCCAACCCTAAACCCAACCCCAATATTCACACGAACATAAGTGTGTCCTGAGCTCTAACCCTAACCCTTACCATATGGGCCCATTCATTCTAATGAATCTCATAGGCTATAATGGAGAATGGAAAAACATCCAAAAATTTTTCCCATCAAGAGTATACCATTCAGTGTGATGTTAAAAATACATCTTACCCAACCCTAAACCCAACCCCAATATTCACCCAAACATAAGTGTGTCCTGAGCTCTAACCCTAACCCTAACCCTTACCATATGCGCCCATTCATTCTAATGAATCTCATAGGCTATAATGGAGAATGGAAAAACATCCAAAAATTTTTCCCATCAAGAGTATACCATTCAGTGTGATGTTAAAAATACATCTTACCCAACCCTAAACCAGACCCCAATATTCACCCAAATATGTGTGTCCTGAGCTCTAACCCCAACCCTTACCATATGGGCCCATTCATTCAAATGAATCTCATAGGCTATAATGGAGAATGGAAAACATCCAAAATTTTTCGCCATCAAGTGTGTACCATTCAGTGTGATATTAAAAATACATCTTATCCAACCCTAAACCCAACCCCAATATTCACACGAACATAAGTGTGTCCTGAACTCTAACCCTAACCCTAACCCTTACCATATGGGCCCATTCATTCTAATGAATCTCATAGGCTATAATGGAGAATGGAAAAACATCCAAAATTTTTCTCCATCAATAGTGTACCATTCAGTGTGATATTAAAAATACATCTTACCCAACCCTAAACCAGACCCCAATTTTAAACCGAACATATGTGTGTCCTGAACTCTAACTCTAACCCTAACCCTTTCCATAAGGGCCCATTCATTCTCATGAATCTCATAGGCTATAATGGAGAATGGAAAAACATCCAAAATATTACTCCATCTATAGTGTACCATTCAGTGTGATATTAAAAATACATCTTACCCAACCCTAAACCAGACCCCAATTTTAAACCAAACATGTGTGTGTCCTGAACTCTAACCCTAACCCTAACCCTTACCATATGGGCCCATTCATTCTAATGAATTTCATAGGCTATAATGGAGAATGGAAAAACATCCAAAGTTTTTCCCCATCAAGAGTGTACCATTCAGTGTGATATTAAAAATAAATCTTACCCAACCCTAAACCCAACCCCAATATTCACCCAAACATAAGTGTGTCCTGAACTCTAACCCTAACCCTTACCATATGGGCCCATTCATTCTAATGAATCTCATAGGCTATAATGGAGAATGGAAAAACATCCAAAAAAATTTCCATCAAGAGTATACCATTCAGTGTGATGTTAAAAATACATCTTACCCAACCCTAAACCCAACCCCAATATTCACCCAAACATAAGTGTGTCCTGAGCTCTAACCCTAACCCTAACCATTACCATATGGGCCCATTCATACTAATGAATCTCATAGGCTATAATGGAGAATGGAAAAACATCCAAAATTTTTCTCCATCAATAGTGTACCATTCAGTGTGATATTAAAAATACATCTTACCCAACCCTAAACCAGACCCCAATTTTAAACCGAACATATGTGTGTCCTGAACTCTAACCCTAACCCTAACCCTTACCATATGGGCCCATTCATTCTAATGAATCTCATAGGCTATAATGGAGAATGGAAAAACATCCAAAATTTTTCTCCATCAATAGTGTACCATTCAGTGTGATATTAAAAATACATCTTACCCAACCCTAAACCAGACCCCAATTTTAAACCGAACATATGGGTGTCCTGAACTCTAACCCTAACCCTAACCCTTACCATATGGGCCCATTCATTCTAATGAATCTCATAGGCTATAATGGAGAATGGAAAAACATCCAAAAAATTTTCCCATCAAGAGTATACCATTCAGTGTGATGTTAAAAATACATCTTACCCAACCCTAAACCCAACCCTAATATTCACCCAAACATAAGTGTGTCCTGAGCTCTAACCCTAACCCTAACCCTTACCATATGGGCCCATTCATTCTAATGAATCTCATAGGCTATAATGGAGAATGGAAAAACATCCAAAAATTTTACCCATCAAGACTATACCATTCAGTGTGATGTTAAAAATACATCTTACCCAACCCTAAACCCAACCCCAATATTCACACGAACATAAGTGTGTCCTGAGCTCTAACCCTAACCCTAACCCTTACCATATGGGCCCATTCATTCTAATGAATCTCATAGGCTATAATGGAGAATGGAAAAACATCCAAAATTTTTCTCCATCAATAGTGTACCATTCAGTGTGATATTAAAAATACATCTTACCCAACCCTAAACCAGACCCCAATTTTAAACCGAACATATGTGTGTCCTGAACTCTAACCCTAACCCTAACCCTTACCATAAGGGCCCATTCCTTCTCATGAATCTCATAGGCTATAATGGAGAATGGAAAAACATCCAAAATATTACTCCATCTATAGTGTACCATTCAGTGTGATATTAAAAATACATCTTACCCAACCATAAACCAGACCCCAATTTTAAACCAAACATATGTGTGTCCTGAACTCTAACCCTAACCCTAACCCTTACCATATGGGCCCATTCATTCTAATGAATTTCATAGGCTATAATGGAGAATGGAAAAACATCCAAAGTTTTTCCCCATCAAGAGTGTACTATTCAGTGTGATATTAAAAATACATCTTACCCAACCCGAAACCCAACCCCAATATTCACCCAAACATAAGTGTGTCCTGAACTCTAACCCTAACCCTTACCATATGGGCCCATTCATTCTAATGAATCTCATAGGCTATAATGGAGAATGGAAAAACATCCAAAAAATTTTCCCATCAAGAGTATACCATTCAGTGTGATGTTAAAAATACATCTTACCCAACCCTAAACCCAACCCCAATATTCACCCAAACATAAGTGTGTCCTGAGCTCTAACCCTAACCCTAACCCTTACCATATGGGCCCATTCATTCTAATGAATCTCATGGGCTATAATGGAGAATGGAAAAACATCCAAAATTTTTCGCCATCAAGAGTGTACCATTCAGTGTGATATTAAAAATACATCTTATCCAACCCTAAACCCAACCCCAATATTCACACGAACATAAGTGTGTCCTGAACTCTAACCCTAACCCTAACCCTTACCATATGGGCCCATTCATTCTAATAAATCTCATAGGTTATAATGGAGAATGGAAAAACATCCAAAATTTTTCTCCATCAATAGTGTACCATTCAGTGTGATATTAAAAATACATCTTACCCAACCCTAAACCAGACCACAATTTTAAACCGAACATATGTGTGTCCTGAACTCTAACCCTAACCCTAACCCTTACCATATGGGCCCATTCATTCTAATGAATCTCATAGACTATAATGGAGAATGGAAAAACATCCAAAAAATTTTCCCATCAAGAGTATACCATTCAGTGTGATGTTAAAAATACATCTTACCCAACCCTAAACCCAACCCCAATATTCACCCAGACATAAGTGTGTCCTGAGCTCTAACCCTAACCCTTACCATATGGGCCCATTCATTCTAATGAATCTCATAGGCTATAATGGAGAATGGAAAACATCCAAAATTTTTCACCATCAAGAGTGTACCATTCAGTGTGATATTAAAAATACATCTTATCCAACCCTAAACCCAACCCCAATATTCACACGAACATAAGTGTGTCCTGAGCTCTAACCCTAACCCTAACCCTTACCATATGGGCCCATTCATTCTAATGAATCTCATAGGCTATAATGGAGAATGGAAAACATCCAAAATTTTTCGCCATCAAGAGTGTACCATTCAGTGTGATATTAAAAATACATCTTATCCAACCCTAAACCCAACCCCAATATTCACACGAACATAAGTGTGTCCTGAGCTCTAACCCTAACCCTAACCCTTACCATATGGGCCCATTCATTCTAATGAATCTCATAGGCTATAATGGAGAATGGAAAAACATCCAAAATTTTTCTCCATCAATAGTGTAACATTCAGTGTGATATTAAAAATACATCTTACCCAACCCTAAACCAGACCCCAATTTTAAACCGAACATATGTGTGTCCTGAACTCTAACCCTAACCCTTACCATATGGGCCCATTCATTCTAATGAATCTCATAGGCTATAATGGAGAATGGAAAAACATCCAAAAAATTTTCCCATCAAGAGTATACCATTCAGTGTGATGTTAAAAATACATCTTACCCAACCCTAAACCCAACTCCAATATTCACCCAGACATAAGTGTGTCCTGAGCTCTAACCCTAACCCTTACCATATGGGCCCATTCATTCTAATGAATCTCATAGGCTATAATGGAGAATGGAAAACATCCAAAATTTTTCACCATCAAGAGTGTACCATTCAGTGTGATATTAAAAATACATCTTATCCAACCCTAAACCCAACCCCAATATTCACACGAACATAAGTGTGTCCTGAGCTCTAACCCTAACCCTTACCATATGGGCCCATTCATTCTAATGAATCTCATAGGCTATAATGGAGAATGGAAAACATCCAAAATTTTTCGCCATCAAGAGTGTACCATTCAGTGTGATATTAAAAATACATCTTATCCAACCCTAAACCCAACCCCAATATTCACACGAACATAAGTGTGTCCTGAGCTCTAACCCTAACCCTAACCCTTACCATATGGGCCCATTCATTCTAATGAATCTCATAGGCTATAATGGGGAATGGAAAAACATCCAAAATTTTTCTCCATCAATAGTGTAACATTCAGTGTGATATTAAAAATACATCTTACCCAACCCTAAACCAGACCCCAATTTTAAACCGAACATATGTGTGTCCTGAACTCTAACCCTAACCCTAACCCTTACCATATGGGCCCATTCATTCTAATGAATCTCATAGGCTATAATGGAGAATGGAAAAACATCCAAAATTTTTCTCCATCAATAGTGTACCATTCAGTGTGATATTAAAAATACATCTTACCCAACCCTAAACCAGACCCCAATTTTAAACCGAACATATGGGTGTCCTGAACTCTAACCCTAACCCTAACCCTTACCATATGGGCCCATTCATTCTAATGAATCTCATAGGCTATAATGGAGAATGGAAAAACATCCAAAAAATTTTCCCATCAAGAGTATACAATTCAGTGTGATGTTAAAAATACATCTTACCCAACCCTAATCCCAACCCCAATATTCACCCAAACATAAGTGTGTCCTGAGCTCTAACCCTAACCCTAACCCCTACCATATGGGCCCATTCATTCTAATGAATCTCATAGGCTATAATGGAGAATGGAAAAACATCCAAAAAATTTTCCCATCAAGAGTATACCATTCATTGTGATGTTAAAAATACATCTTACCCAACCCTAAACCCAACCCCAATATTCACCCAAACATAAGTGTGTCCTGAGCTCTAACCCTAACCCTAACCCTTACCATATGGGCCCATTCATTCTCATGAATCTCATAGGCTATAATGGAAAATGGAAAAACATCCAAAATATTTCTCCATCTATAGTGTACCATTCAGTGTGATATTAAAAATACATCTTACCCAACCCTAAACCAGACCGCAATTTTAAACCGAACATATGTGTGTCCTGAACTCTAACCCTAACCCTAACCCTTACCATATGGGCCCATTCATTCTAATGAATCTCATAGGCTATAATGGAGAATGGAAAAACATCCAAAATTTTTCTCCATCAATAGTGTACCATTCAGTGTGACATTAAAAATACATCTTACCCAACCCTAAACCAGACCCCAATTTTAAACCGAACATATGTGTGTCCTGAACTCTAACCCTAACCCTAACCCTTACCATATGGGCCCATTCATTCTAATGAATCTCATAGGCTATAATGGAGAATGGAAAAACATCCAAAATTTTTCTCCATCAATAGTGTACCATTCAGTGTGACATTAAAAATACATCTTACCCAACCCTAAACCAGACCCCAATTTTAAACCGAACATATGTGTGTCCTGAACTCTAACCCTAACCCTAACCCTTACCATATGGGCCCATTCATTCTAATGAATCTCATAGGCTATAATGGAGAATGGAAAAACATCCAAAATTTTTCGCCATCAAGAGTGTACCATTCAGTGTGATATTAAAAATACATCTTATCCAACCCTAAACCCAACCCCAATATTCACACGAACATAAGTGTGTCCTGAACTCTAACCCTAACCCTAACCCTTACCATATGGGCCCGTTCATTCTAATGAATCTCATAGGCTATAATGGAGAATGGAAAAACATCCAAAATTTTTCTCCATCAATAGTGTACCATTCAGTGTGATATTAAAAATACATCTTACCCAACCCTAAACCAGACCACAATTTTAAACCGAACATATGTGTGTCCTGAACTCTAACCCTAACCCTAACCCTTACCATATGGGCCCATTCATTCTAATGAATCTCATAGGCTATAATGGAGAATGGAAAAACATCCAAAAAATTTTCCCATCAAGTGTATACCATTCAGTGTGATGTTAAAAATACATCTTACCCAACCCTAAACCCAACCCCAATATTCACCCAGACATAAGTGTGTCCTGAGCTCTAACCCTAACCCTTACCCTTACCATATGGGCCCATTCATTCTATTGAATCTCATAGGCTATAATGGAGAATGGAAAAACATCCAAAATTTTTCTCCATCAATAGTGTACCATTCAGTGTGATATTAAAAATACATCTTACCCAACCCTAAACCAGAGCCCAATTTTAAACCGAACATATGGGTGTCCTGAACTCTAACAATAACCCTAACCCTTACCATATGGGCCCATTCATTCTAATGAATCTCATAGGCTATAATGGAGAATGGAAAAACATCCAAAAAATTTTCCCATCAAGAGTATACCATTCAGTGAGATGTTAAAAATACATCTTACCCAACCCTAAACCCAACCCCAATATTCACCCAAACATAAGTGTGTCCTGAGCTCTAACCCTAACCCTAACCCTAACCCTTACCATATGGGCCCATTCATTCTAATGAATCTCATAGGCTATAATGGAGAATGGAAAAACATCCAAAATTTTTCTCCATCAATAGTGTACCATTCAGTGTGATATTAAAAATACATCTTACCCAACCCTAAACCAGACCCCAATTTTAAACCGAACATATGTGTGTCTTGAACTCTAACCCTAACCCTAACCCTTACCATATGGGCCCATTCATTCTAATGAATCTCATAGGCTATAATGGAGAATGGAAAAACATCCAAAATTTTTCGCCATCAAGAGTGTACCATTCAGTGTGATATTAAAAATACATCTTATCCAACCCTAAACCCAACGCCAATATTCACACGAACATAAGTGTGTCCTGAACTCTAACCCTAACCCTAACACTTTCCATATGGGCCCATTCATTCTAATGAATCTCATAGGCTATAATGGAGAATGGAAAAACATCCAAAATTTTTCTCCATCAACAGTGTACCATTCAGTGTGATATTAAAAATACATCTTACCCAACCCTAAACCAGACCACAATTTTAAACCGAACATATGTGTGTCCTGAACTCTAACCCTAACCCTAAACCTTACCATATGGGCCCATTCATTCTAATGAATCTCATAGGCTATCATGGAGAATGGAAAAACATCCAAAAATTTTTCCCATCAAGAGTATACCATTCAGTGTGATGTTAAAAATACATCTTACCCAACCCTAAACCCAACCCCAATATTCACCCAAACATAAGTGTGTCCTGAGCTCTAAGCCTAACCCTAACCCTTACCATATGGGTCCATTCATTCTAATGAATCTCATAGGCTATAATGGAGAATGGAAAAACATCCAAAATTTTTCTCCATCAATAGTGTACCATTCAGTGTGATATTAAAAGTACATCTTACCCAACCCTAAACCAGATCCCAATTTTAAACTGAACATATGTGTGTCCTGAACTCTAACCCTAACCCTAACCCTTACCATATGGGCCCATTCATTCTAATGAATCTCATAGGCTATAATGGAGAATGGAAAAACATCCAAAAAATTTTCCCATCAAGAGTATACCATTCAGTGTGATGTTAAAAATACATCTTACCCAACCCTAAACCCAACCCCAATATTCACCCAAACATAAGTGTGTCCTGAACTCTAACCCTAACCCTTACCATATGGGCCCATTCATTCTAATGAATCTCATAGGCTATAATGGAGAATGGAAAAACATCCAAAAAATTTTCCATCAAGAGTATACCATTCAGTGTGATGTTAAAAATACATCTTACCCAACCCTAAACCCAACCCCAATATTCACCCAAACATAAGTGTGTCCTGAGCTCTAACCCTAACCCTAACCATTACCATATGGGCCCATTCATACTAATGAATCTCATAGGCTATAATGGAGAATGGAAAAACATCCAAAATTTTTCTCCATCAATAGTGTACCATTCAGTGTGATATTAAAAATACATCTTACCCAACCCTAAACCAGACCCCAATTTTAAACCGAACATATGTGTGTCCTGAACTCTAACCCTAACCCTAACCCTTACCATATGGGCCCATTCATTCTAATGAATCTCATAGGCTATAATGGAGAATGGAAAAACATCCAAAATTTTTCTCCATCAATAGTGTACCATTCAGTGTGATATTAAAAATACATCTTACCCAACCCTAAACCAGACCCCAATTTTAAACCGAACATATGGGTGTCCTGAACTCTAACCCTAACCCTAACCCTTACCATATGGGCCCATTCATTCTAATGAATCTCATAGGCTATAATGGAGAATGGAAAAACATCCAAAAATTTTTCCCATCAAGAGTATACCATTCAGTGTGATGTTAAAAATACATCTTACCCAACCCTAAACCCAACCCTAATATTCACCCAAACATAAGTGTGTCCTGAGCTCTAACCCTAACCCTAACCCTTACCATATGGGCCCATTCATTCTAATGAATCTCATAGGCTATAATGGAGAATGGAAAAACATCCAAAAATTTTACCCATCAAGACTATACCATTCAGTGTGATGTTAAAAATACATCTTACCCAACCCTAAACCCAACCCCAATATTCACACGAACATAAGTGTGTCCTGAGCTCTAACCCTAACCCTAACCCTTACCATATGGGCCCATTCATTCTAATGAATCTCATAGGCTATAATGGAGAATGGAAAAACATCCAAAATTTTTCTCCATCAATAGTGTACCATTCAGTGTGATATTAAAAATACATCTTACCCAACCCTAAACCAGACCCCAATTTTAAACCGAACATATGTGTGTCCTGAACTCTAACCCTAACCCTAACCCTTACCATAAGGGCCCATTCCTTCTCATGAATCTCATAGGCTATAATGGAGAATGGAAAAACATCCAAAATATTACTCCATCTATAGTGTACCATTCAGTGTGATATTAAAAATACATCTTACCCAACCATAAACCAGACCCCAATTTTAAACCAAACATATGTGTGTCCTGAACTCTAACCCTAACCCTAACCCTTACCATATGGGCCCATTCATTCTAATGAATTTCATAGGCTATAATGGAGAATGGAAAAACATCCAAAGTTTTTCCCCATCAAGAGTGTACTATTCAGTGTGATATTAAAAATACATCTTACCCAACCCGAAACCCAACCCCAATATTCACCCAAACATAAGTGTGTCCTGAACTCGAACCCTAACCCTTACCATATGGGCCCATTCATTCTAATGAATCTCATAGGCTATAATGGAGAATGGAAAAACATCCAAAAAATTTTCCGATCAAGAGTATACCATTCAGTGTGATGTTAAAAATACATCTTACCCAACCCTAAACCCAACCCCAATATTCACCCAAACATAAGTGTGTCCTGAGCTCTAACCCTAACCCTAACCCTTACCATATGGGCCCATTCATTCTAATGAATCTCATGGGCTATA
This sequence comes from Heteronotia binoei, assembly GCF_032191835.1. Taxonomy (NCBI): domain Eukaryota; kingdom Metazoa; phylum Chordata; class Lepidosauria; order Squamata; family Gekkonidae; genus Heteronotia; species Heteronotia binoei. Next base: position 174,726,720 of record NC_083243.1, on the reverse strand, counting down.
ATGGAGAATGGAAAAACATCCAAAATTTTTCGCCATCAAGAGTGTACCATTCAGTGTGATATTAAAAATACATCTTATCCAACCCTAAACCCAACCCCAATATTCACACGAACATAAGTGTGTCCTGAACTCTAACCCTAACCCTAACCCTTACCATATGGGCCCATTCATTCTAATAAATCTCATAGGCTATAATGGAGAATGGAAAAACATCCAAAATTTTTCTCCATCAATAGTGTACCATTCAGTGTGATATTAAAAATACATCTTACCCAACCCTAAACCAGACCACAATTTTAAACCGAACATATGTGTGTCCTGAACTCTAACCCTAACCCTAACCCTTACCATATGGGCCCATTCATTCTAATGAATCTCATAGACTATAATGGAGAATGGAAAAACATCCAAAAAATTTTCCCATCAAGAGTATACCATTCAGTGTGATGTTAAAAATACATCTTACCCAACCCTAAACCCAACCCCAATATTCACCCAGACATAAGTGTGTCCTGAGCTCTAACCCTAACCCTTACCATAAGGGCCCATTCCTTCTCATGAATCTCATAGGCTATAATGGAGAATGGAAAAACATCCAAAATATTACTCCATCTATAGTGTACCATTCAGTGTGATATTAAAAATACATCTTACCCAACCATAAACCAGACCCCAATTTTAAACCAAACATATGTGTGTCCTGAACTCTAACCCTAACCCTAACCCTTACCATATGGGCCCATTCATTCTAATGAATTTCATAGGCTATAATGGAGAATGGAAAAACATCCAAAGTTTTTCCCCATCAAGAGTGTACCATTCAGTGTGATATTAAAAATACATCTTACCCAACCCGAAACCCAACCCCAATATTCACCCAAACATAAGTGTGTCCTGAACTCTAACCCTAACCCTTACCATATGGGCCCATTCATTCTAATGAATCTCATAGGCTATAATGGAGAATGGAAAAACATCCAAAAATTTTTCCCATCAAGAGTATACCATTCAGTGTGATGTTAAAAATACATCTTACCCAACCCTAAACCCAACCCCAATATTCACCCAAACATAAGTGTGTCCTGAGCTCTAACCCTAACCCTAACCCTTACCATATGGGCCCATTCATTCTAATGAATCTCATAGGCTATAATGGAGAATGGAAAAACATCCCAAATTTTTCGCCATCAAGAGTGTACCATTCAGTGTGATATTAAAAATACATCTTATCCAACCCTAAACCCAACCCCAATATTCACACGAACATAAGTGTGTCCTGAGCTCTAACCCTAACCCTAACCCTTACCATATGGGCCCATTCATTCTAATGAATCTCATAGGCTATAATGGAGAATGGAAAACATCCAAAATTTTTCGCCATCAAGAGTGTACCATTCAGTGTGATATTAAAAATACATCTTATCCAACCCTAAACCCAACCCCAATATTCACACGAACATAAGTGTGTCCTGAGCTCTAACCCTAACCCTAACCCTTACCATATGGGCCCATTCATTCTAATGAATCTCATAGGCTATAATGGAGAATGGAAAAACATCCAAAATTTTTCTCCATCAATAGTGTAACATTCAGTGTGATATTAAAAATACATCTTACCCAACCCTAAACCAGACCCCAATTTTAAACCGAACATATGTGTGTCCTGAACTCTAACCCTAACCCTTACCATATGGGCCCATTCATTCTAATGAATCTCATAGGCTATAATGGAGAATGGAAAAACATCCAAAAATTTTTCCCATCAAGAGTATACCATTCAGTGTGATGTTAAAAATACATCTTACCCAACCCTAAACCCAACTCCAATATTCACCCAGACATAAGTGTGTCCTGAGCTCTAACCCTAACCCTTACCATATGGGCCCATTCATTCTAATGAATCTCATAGGCTATAATGGAGAATGGAAAACATCCAAAATTTTTCACCATCAAGAGTGTACCATTCAGTGTGATATTAAAAATACATCTTATCCAACCCTAAACCCAACCCCAATATTCACACGAACATAAGTGTGTCCTGAGCTCTAACCCTAACCCTTACCATATGGGCCCATTCATTCTAATGAATCTCATAGGCTATAATGGAGAATGGAAAACATCCAAAATTTTTCGCCATCAAGAGTGTACCATTCAGTGTGATATTAAAAATACATCTTATCCAACCCGAAACCCAACCCCAATATTCACACGAACATAAGTGTGTCCTGAGCTCTAACCCTAACCCTAACCCTTACCATATGGGCCCATTCATTCTAATGAATCTCATAGGCTATAATGGGGAATGGAAAAACATCGAAAATTTTTCTCCATCAATAGTGTAACATTCAGTGTGATATTAAAAATACATCTTACCCAACCCTAAACCAGACCCCAATTTTAAACCGAACATATGTGTGTCCTGAACTCTAACCCTAACCCTAACCCTTACCATATGGGCCCATTCATTCTAATGAATCTCATAGGCTATAATGGAGAATGGAAAAACATCCAAAATTTTTCTCCATCAATAGTGTACCATTCAGTGTGATATTAAAAATACATCTTACCCAACCCTAAACCAGACCCCAATTTTAAACCGAACATATGGGTGTCCTGAACTCTAACCCTAACCCTAACCCTTACCATATGGGCCCATTCATTCTAATGAATCTCATAGGCTATAATGGAGAATGGAAAAACATCCAAAAAATTTTCCCATCAAGAGTATACCATTCAGTGTGATGTTAAAAATACATCTTACCCAACCCTAAACCCAACCCCAATATTCACCCAAACATAAGTGTGTCCTGAGCTCTAACCCTAACCCTAACCCCTACCATATGGGCCCATTCATTCTAATGAATCTCATAGGCTATAATGGAGAATGGAAAAACATCCAAAAAATTTTCCCATCAAGAGTATACCATTCATTGTGATGTTAAAAATACATCTTACCCAACCCTAAACCCAACCCCAATATTCACCCAAACATAAGTGTGTCCTGAGCTCTAACCCTAACCCTAACCCTTACCATATGGGCCCATTCATTCTCATGAATCTCATAGGCTATAATGGAAAATGGAAAAACATCCAAAATATTTCTCCATCTATAGTGTACCATTCAGTGTGATATTAAAAATACATCTTACCCAACCCTAAACCAGACCGCAATTTTAAACCGAACATATGTGTGTCCTGAACTCTAACCCTAACCCTAACCCTTACCATATGGGCCCATTCATTCTAATGAATCTCATAGGCTATAATGGAGAATGGAAAAACATCCAAAATTTTTCTCCATCAATAGTGTACCATTCAGTGTGACATTAAAAATACATCTTACCCAACCCTAAACCAGACCCCAATTTTAAACCGAACATATGTGTGTCCTGAACTCTAACCCTAACCCTAACCCTTACCATATGGGCCCATTCATTCTAATGAATCTCATAGGCTATAATGGAGAATGGAAAAACATCCAAAATTTTTCTCCATCAATAGTGTACCATTCAGTGTGACATTAAAAATACATCTTACCCAACCCTAAACCAGACCCCAATTTTAAACCGAACATATGTGTGTCCTGAACTCTAACCCTAACCCTAACCCTTACCATATGGGCCCATTCATTCTAATGAATCTCATAGGCTATAATGGAGAATGGAAAAACATCCAAAGTTTTTCCCCATCAAGAGTGTACCATTCAGTGTGATATTAAAAATACATCTTACCCAACCCGAAACCCAACCCCAATATTCACCCAAACATAAGTGTGTCCTGAACTCTAACCCTAACCCTTACCATATGGGCCCATTCATTCTAATGAATCTCATAGGCTATAATGGAGAATGGAAAAACATCCAAAAATTTTTCCCATCAAGAGTATACCATTCAGTGTGATGTTAAAAATACATCTTACCCAACCCTAAACCCAACCCCAATATTCACCCAAACATAAGTGTGTCCTGAGCTCTAACCCTAACCCTAACCCTTACCATATGGGCCCATTCATTCTAATGAATCTCATAGGCTATAATGGAGAATGGAAAAACATCCCAAATTTTTCGCCATCAAGAGTGTACCATTCAGTGTGATATTAAAAATACATCTTATCCAACCCTAAACCCAACCCCAATATTCACACGAACATAAGTGTGTCCTGAGCTCTAACCCTAACCCTAACCCTTACCATATGGGCCCATTCATTCTAATGAATCTCATAGGCTATAATGGAGAATGGAAAACATCCAAAATTTTTCGCCATCAAGAGTGTACCATTCAGTGTGATATTAAAAATACATCTTATCCAACCCTAAACCCAACCCCAATATTCACACGAACATAAGTGTGTCCTGAGCTCTAACCCTAACCCTAACCCTTACCATATGGGCCCATTCATTCTAATGAATCTCATAGGCTATAATGGAGAATGGAAAAACATCCAAAATTTTTCTCCATCAATAGTGTAACATTCAGTGTGATATTAAAAATACATCTTACCCAACCCTAAACCAGACCCCAATTTTAAACCGAACATATGTGTGTCCTGAACTCTAACCCTAACCCTTACCATATGGGCCCATTCATTCTAATGAATCTCATAGGCTATAATGGAGAATGGAAAAACATCCAAAAATTTTTCCCATCAAGAGTATACCATTCAGTGTGATGTTAAAAATACATCTTACCCAACCCTAAACCCAACTCCAATATTCACCCAGACATAAGTGTGTCCTGAGCTCTAACCCTAACCCTTACCATATGGGCCCATTCATTCTAATGAATCTCATAGGCTATAATGGAGAATGGAAAACATCCAAAATTTTTCACCATCAAGAGTGTACCATTCAGTGTGATATTAAAAATACATCTTATCCAACCCTAAACCCAACCCCAATATTCACACGAACATAAGTGTGTCCTGAGCTCTAACCCTAACCCTTACCATATGGGCCCATTCATTCTAATGAATCTCATAGGCTATAATGGAGAATGGAAAACATCCAAAATTTTTCGCCATCAAGAGTGTACCATTCAGTGTGATATTAAAAATACATCTTATCCAACCCGAAACCCAACCCCAATATTCACACGAACATAAGTGTGTCCTGAGCTCTAACCCTAACCCTAACCCTTACCATATGGGCCCATTCATTCTAATGAATCTCATAGGCTATAATGGGGAATGGAAAAACATCGAAAATTTTTCTCCATCAATAGTGTAACATTCAGTGTGATATTAAAAATACATCTTACCCAACCCTAAACCAGACCCCAATTTTAAACCGAACATATGTGTGTCCTGAACTCTAACCCTAACCCTAACCCTTACCATATGGGCCCATTCATTCTAATGAATCTCATAGGCTATAATGGAGAATGGAAAAACATCCAAAATTTTTCTCCATCAATAGTGTACCATTCAGTGTGATATTAAAAATACATCTTACCCAACCCTAAACCAGACCCCAATTTTAAACCGAACATATGGGTGTCCTGAACTCTAACCCTAACCCTAACCCTTACCATATGGGCCCATTCATTCTAATGAATCTCATAGGCTATAATGGAGAATGGAAAAACATCCAAAAAATTTTCCCATCAAGAGTATACCATTCAGTGTGATGTTAAAAATACATCTTACCCAACCCTAAACCCAACCCCAATATTCACCCAAACATAAGTGTGTCCTGAGCTCTAACCCTAACCCTAACCCCTACCATATGGGCCCATTCATTCTAATGAATCTCATAGGCTATAATGGAGAATGGAAAAACATCCAAAAAATTTTCCCATCAAGAGTATACCATTCATTGTGATGTTAAAAATACATCTTACCCAACCCTAAACCCAACCCCAATATTCACCCAAACATAAGTGTGTCCTGAGCTCTAACCCTAACCCTAACCCTTACCATATGGGCCCATTCATTCTCATGAATCTCATAGGCTATAATGGAAAATGGAAAAACATCCAAAATATTTCTCCATCTATAGTGTACCATTCAGTGTGATATTAAAAATACATCTTACCCAACCCTAAACCAGACCGCAATTTTAAACCGAACATATGTGTGTCCTGAACTCTAACCCTAACCCTAACCCTTACCATATGGGCCCATTCATTCTAATGAATCTCATAGGCTATAATGGAGAATGGAAAAACATCCAAAATTTTTCTCCATCAATAGTGTACCATTCAGTGTGACATTAAAAATACATCTTACCCAACCCTAAACCAGACCCCAATTTTAAACCGAACATATGTGTGTCCTGAACTCTAACCCTAACCCTAACCCTTACCATATGGGCCCATTCATTCTAATGAATCTCATAGGCTATAATGGAGAATGGAAAAACATCCAAAATTTTTCTCCATCAATAGTGTACCATTCAGTGTGACATTAAAAATACATCTTACCCAACCCTAAACCAGACCCCAATTTTAAACCGAACATATGTGTGTCCTGAACTCTAACCCTAACCCTAACCCTTACCATATGGGCCCATTCATTCTAATGAATCTCATAGGCTATAATGGAGAATGGAAAAACATCCAAAATTTTTCGCCATCAAGAGTGTACCATTCAGTGTGATATTAAAAATACATCTTATCCAACCCTAAACCCAACCCCAATATTCACACGAACATAAGTGTGTCCTGAACTCTAACCCTAACCCTAACCCTTACCATATGGGCCCGTTCATTCTAATGAATCTCATAGGCTATAATGGAGAATGGAAAAACATCCAAAATTTTTCTCCATCAATAGTGTACCATTCAGTGTGATATTAAAAATACATCTTACCCAACCCTAAACCAGACCACAATTTTAAACCGAACATATGTGTGTCCTGAACTCTAACCCTAACCCTAACCCTTACCATATGGGCCCATTCATTCTAATGAATCTCATAGGCTATAATGGAGAATGGAAAAACATCCAAAAAATTTTCCCATCAAGTGTATACCATTCAGTGTGATGTTAAAAATACATCTTACCCAACCCTAAACCCAACCCCAATATTCACCCAGACATAAGTGTGTCCTGAGCTCTAACCCTAACCCTTACCCTTACCATATGGGCCCATTCATTCTATTGAATCTCATAGGCTATAATGGAGAATGGAAAAACATCCAAAATTTTTCTCCATCAATAGTGTACCATTCAGTGTGATATTAAAAATACATCTTACCCAACCCTAAACCAGACCCCAATTTTAAACCGAACATATGGGTGTCCTGAACTCTAACAATAACCCTAACCCTTACCATATGGGCCCATTCATTCTAATGAATCTCATAGGCTATAATGGAGAATGGAAAAACATCCAAAAAATTTTCCCATCAAGAGTATACCATTCAGTGTGATGTTAAAAATACATCTTACCCAACCCTAAACCCAACCCCAATATTCACCCAAACATAAGTGTGTCCTGAGCTCTAACCCTAACCCTAACCCTAACCCTTACCATATGGGCCCATTCATTCTAATGAATCTCATAGGCTATAATGGAGAATGGAAAAACATCCAAAATTTTTCTCCATCAATAGTGTACCATTCAGTGTGATATTAAAAATACATCTTACCCAACCCTAAACCAGACCCCAATTTTAAACCGAACATATGTGTGTCCTGAACTCTAACCCTAACCCTAACCCTTACCATATGGGCCCATTCATTCTAATGAATCTCATAGGCTATAATGGAGAATGGAAAAACATCCAAAATTTTTCGCCATCAAGAGTGTACCATTCAGTGTGATATTAAAAATACATCTTATCCAACCCTAAACCCAACGCCAATATTCACACGAACATAAGTGTGTCCTGAACTCTAACCCTAACCCTAACACTTTCCATATGGGCCCATTCATTCTAATGAATCTCATAGGCTATAATGGAGAATGGAAAAACATCCAAAATTTTTCTCCATCAACAGTGTACCATTCAGTGTGATATTAAAAATACATCTTACCCAACCCTAAACCAGACCACAATTTTAAACCGAACATATGTGTGTCCTGAACTCTAACCCTAACCCTAAACCTTACCATATGGGCCCATTCATTCTAATGAATCTCATAGGCTATCATGGAGAATGGAAAAACATCCAAAAATTTTTCCCATCAAGAGTATACCATTCAGTGTGATGTTAAAAATACATCTTACCCAACCCTAAACCCAACCCCAATATTCACCCAAACATAAGTGTGTCCTGAGCTCTAAGCCTAACCCTAACCCTTACCATATGGGTCCATTCATTCTAATGAATCTCATAGGCTATAATGGAGAATGGAAAAACATCCAAAATTTTTCTCCAACAATAGTGTACCATTCAGTGTGATATTAAAAGTACATCTTACCCAACCCTAAACCAGATCCCAATTTTAAACTGAACATATGTGTGTCCTGAACTCTAACCCTAACCCTAACCCTTACCATATGGGCCCATTCATTCTAATGAATCTCATAGGCTATAATGGAGAATGGAAAAACATCCAAAAAATTTTCCCATCAAGAGTATACCATTCAGTGTGATGTTAAAAATACATCTTACCCAACCCTAAACCCAACCCCAATATTTACCCAAACATAAGTGTGTCCTGTGCTCTAACCCTGACCCTAACCCTTACCATATGGGCCCATTCATTCTAATGAATCTCATAGGCTATAATGGAGAATGGAAAAACATCCAAAAAATTTTCCCATCAAGAGTATACCATTCAGTGTGATGTTAAAAATACATCTTACCCAACCCTAAACCCAACCCCAATATTCACCCAAACATAAGTGTGTCCTGAGCTCTAACCCTAACCCTAACCCTTACCATATGGGCCCATTCATTCTCATGAATCTCATAGGCTATAATGGAGAATGGAAAAACATCCAAAATTTTTCGCCATCAAGAGTGTACCATTCAGTGTGATATTAAAAATACATCTTATCCAACCCTAAACCCAACCCCAATATTCACACGAACATAAGTGTGTCCTGAACTCTAACCCTAACCCTAACCCTTACCATATGGGCCCATTCATTCTAATGAATCTCATAGGCTATAATGGAGAATGGAAAAACATCCAAAAAATTTTCCCATCAAGTGTATACCATTCAGTGTGATGTTAAAAATACATCTTACCCAACCCTAAACCCAACCCCAATATTCACCCAGACATAAGTGTGTCCTGAGCTCTAACCCTAACCCTTACCCTTACCATATGGGCCCATTCATTCTATTGAATCTCATAGGCTATAATGGAGAATGGAAAAACATCCAAATTTTTTCTCCATCAATAGTGTACCATTCTCTCGGCTTGGCTTCGCGAACGAAGATTTAAGAAGGGTGCAGTAGTCCACGTTTGCTGCAGGCTCGCTGGTGGCTGACAAGACCAATGTGGGACAGGCAGGTCCGGCCACAGCGGCTGCAGGGAAAAGTCTGATTTAGGGTTGGTCCTGTAGCAGTGCGATTCTTCCTCAATCTCCTTTTGTCCTCAAGACCAGCTATGCGTGCGTTCTCAAAGGAAGAGACAGCCTGGTGGATGGTGTGCCTCCATGCTTTGCGATCTGAGGCTAGGTCAGACCACTGGTGATGGTTGATGTGACAGGTGCTAAGGGATTTCTTCAAGGAGTCCTTGTACCTCTTCTTTGGTGCCCCTCTATTTCGATGGCCGGTGGAGAGTTCGCCATACAGGGCAATCTTGGGAAGGCGGTGGTTTTCCATCCTAGAAATATGCCCTGCCCAGCGCAGCTGCGTCTTCAACAGCAGTGCCTCGATGCTGGTAACCTCTGCCCGCTTGAGGACTTCAGTGTTGGTCACAAAGTCACTCCAGTGGATGTTGAGGATGGTGCGAAGGCAGCGCTGATGAAAGCGCTCAAGGAGTCGCAGGTGATGACGGTATAAAACCCACGATTCGGAGCCATAGATGAGGGTTGTCATCACAACCGCTTTGTAAACATTGATCTTTGTGCCTTTTTTCAGATGCTTGTTGCTCCACACTCTTTTGTGCAGTCGGCCAAATGCACGGTTTGCCTTTGCCAGCCTGTTGTCAATCTCCTTGTCGATCTTGGCATCTGAGGAGATGATGCACCCCAGGTAGCTGAACTGCTGGACTGTCTTCAGAACTGATTCACCCACAGTGATGCAGGGAGGGTGATAATCTTCCTGGGGTGCAGGCTGGTGGAGAACTTCTGTCTTCTTCAGACTAACTTCTAGGCCGAATAGCTTGGCAGCCTCTGCAAAGCAGGATGTCATATGCTGCAGAGCTGATACCGAGTGGGAGACGAGTGCAGCATCATCAGCAAACAGTAGCTCTCGGATGAGTTTTTCCATTGTCTTGGAGTGTGCCTTTAGTCGCCTCAGGTTGAACAGGCTGCCATCGGTGCGATAGCGGATGTAGACACCATCGTCCTCATCTAGATCTACTGCGGCTCTTTGAAGCATCATGCTAAAGAAGATCGTAAAGAGAGTTGGCGCGAGAACGCAGCCTTGCTTTACACCTGTGCCTATTGGGAAGGGCTCCGAGAGGTCGTTGCAGTGTCTGACTTGGCCTCGCTGGTCTTCGTGTAGCTGGATGATCATGCTGAGGAACCTTGGGGGACATCCTAAACGTTCCAAGATTTGCCACAGGCCTTTCCTGCTAACGGTATCGAAAGCTTTGGTAAGGTCGACAAAAGTCACATACAGAGCCTTGTTCTGTTCCCTGCATTTCTCTTGGAGCTGCCTGAGAACAAATACCATGTCGGTGGTGCTCCTGTTAGCTCTGAAGCCGCACTGGCTCTCTGGGAGGAGTTCTTCTGCAATGGTGGGCACCAGTCTGTTCAGGAGTATTCTGGCAAGGATTTTGCCTGCGATGGAGAGCAGGGTTATCCCCCGGTAGTTGGAGCAGTCTGACTTTTCCCCTTTGTTCTTGTATAGGGTGATGATGATTGCATCGCGAAAGTCCTGTGGTAATTTGCCTTGTTCCCAGCAGGTGACAAGTACTTTGTGAAGTGAGCTATGTAGTACTGTGCCCCCATGCTTCCAGATCTCTGGTGGAATTCCATCAACTCCTGCTGCCTTGCCACTTTTCAGTTGCTTGATGGCTTTAACAGTCTCTTCTAGGGTGGGGATCTCATCCAACTCTGTTTTCACCGGTTGAAGTGGGGTGAGGTGGATTGCTGAATCTTGAACTACGCGGTTGGCACTGAAGAGAACCTGAAAATACTCCGACCACCGGTTCAGTATGGATGCCTTGTCTGTGAGGAGCACTTGGCCGTCTGCACTATGCAAGGGACTCTGAGCCTGATATGATGGACCATATACTGCCTTCAGGGCTTCGTAGAACCCTCTTAAATCACCAGTGTCTGCACACAGCTGGGTTCTCTCTGCAAGCTTGGTCCACCACTCGTTCTGAATGTCTCGAAGCTTGCGCTGGAGGTTGCTACATGCAGCGCGAAAGGTTGCTTTTTTCCCAGGACAGGAGGGCTGAGCAAGATGTGCTTGGTAGGCAGATCTCTTTTTTGCCAGTAATTCTTGGATCTCTTGATTGTTCTCATCAAACCAGTCCTTGTTCTTCCTTGTGGAGAACCCGAGGACTTCTTCAGAGATCTGCAGGACGGTAGTTTTTAGGTGTTCCCAGAGTGCTTCTGAAGAAGGGTCTGTGGGGCAACTGAGGTCCTCAATTCTTGACTGGAGTTTTGCCTGGAAGGCAGCTTTAACTTCGGCTGACTGGAGGCTGCCAACCTGAAACTTCCTCCGAGGGATACCTCCTCTCCTGGGTGTGGGCTTAAAGTGAAGACGGAGATTGCAGCGTACAAGACGATGATCCGTATGACATTCTGCGCTGGGCATTACTCGGGTGTGTAAGACATCTCGAAGGTCTCTCTGGTGCACCAGAATGTAGTCGATAAGGTGCCAATGCTTGGACCGTGGGTGCATCCAGGTTGTCTTCAGACTGTTCTTCTGCTGGAAGATAGTGTTGGTGATGGTGAGCTGGTGCTCCATGCAGAATTCTAGCAGGAGGCGCCCGTTGTCATTGCAGTTGCCAATGCCGTGTTTGCCAAGTACTCCTTTCCAGGCTTCCGAGTCTTTACCTACTCTGGCATTGAAGTCGCCAAGGATGATCACCTTGTCCTCTGTAGGGGTCTTCCGTACGAGGTTGCGTAGATCAGCATAGAACTTGTTCTTGTACCATTCAGTGTGATATTAAAAATACATCTTACCCAACCCTAAACCAGACCCCAATTTTAAACCGAACATATGGGTGTCCTGAACTCTAACAATAACCCTAACCCTTACCATATGGGCCCATTCATTCTAATGAATCTCATAGGCTATAATGGAGAATGGAAAAACATCCAAAAAATTTTCCCATCAAGAGTATACCATTCAGTGTGATGTTAAAAATACATCTTACCCAACCCTAAACCCAACCCCAATATTCACCCAAACATAAGTGTGTCCTGAGCTCTAACCCTAACCCTAACCCTAACCCTTACCATATGGGCCCATTCATTCTAATGAATCTCATAGGCTATAATGGAGAATGGAAAAACATCCAAAATTTTTCTCCATCAATAGTGTACCATTCAGTGTGATATTAAAAATACATCTTACCCAACCCTAAACCAGACCCCAATTTTAAACCGAACATATGTGTGTCCTGAACTCTAACCCTAACCCTAACCCTTACCATATGGGCCCATTCATTCTAATGAATCTCATAGGCTATAATGGAGAATGGAAAAACATCCAAAATTTTTCGCCATCAAGAGTGTACCATTCAGTGTGATATTAAAAATACATCTTATCCAACCCTAAACCCAACGCCAATATTCACACGAACATAAGTGTGTCCTGAACTCTAACCCTAACCCTAACACTTTCCATATGGGCCCATTCATTCTAATGAATCTCATAGGCTATAATGGAGAATGGAAAAACATCCAAAATTTTTCTCCATCAACAGTGTACCATTCAGTGTGATATTAAAAATACATCTTACCCAACCCTAAACCAGACCACAATTTTAAACCGAACATATGTGTGTCCTGAACTCTAACCCTAACCCTAAACCTTACCATATGGGCCCATTCATTCTAATGAATCTCATAGGCTATCATGGAGAATGGAAAAACATCCAAAAATTTTTCCCATCAAGAGTATACCATTCAGTGTGATGTTAAAAATACATCTTACCCAACCCTAAACCCAACCCCAATATTCACCCAAACATAAGTGTGTCCTGAGCTCTAAGCCTAACCCTAACCCTTACCATATGGGTCCATTCATTCTAATGAATCTCATAGGCTATAATGGAGAATGGAAAAACATCCAAAATTTTTCTCCATCAATAGTGTACCATTCAGTGTGATATTAAAAGTACATCTTACCCAACCCTAAACCAGATCCCAATTTTAAACTGAACATATGTGTGTCCTGAACTCTAACCCTAACCCTAACCCTTACCATATGGGCCCATTCATTCTAATGAATCTCATAGGCTATAATGGAGAATGGAAAAACATCCAAAAAATTTTCCCATCAAGAGTATACCATTCAGTGTGATGTTAAAAATACATCTTACCCAACCCTAAACCCAACCCCAATATTTACCCAAACATAAGTGTGTCCTGTGCTCTAACCCTGACCCTAACCCTTACCATATGGGCCCATTCATTCTAATGAATCTCATAGGCTATAATGGAGAATGGAAAAACATCCAAAAAATTTTCCCATCAAGAGTATACCATTCAGTGTGATGTTAAAAATACATCTTACCCAACCCTAAACCCAACCCCAATATTCACCCAAACATAAGTGTGTCCTGAGCTCTAACCCTAACCCTAACCCTTACCATATGGGCCCATTCATTCTCATGAATCTCATAGGCTATAATGGAGAATGGAAAAACACCCAAAATTTTTCGCCATCAAGAGTGTACCATTCAGTGTGATATTAAAAATACATCTTATCCAACCCTAAACCCAACCCCAATATTCACACGAACATAAGTGTGTCCTGAACTCTAACCCTAACCCTAACCCTTACCATATGGGCCCATTCATTCTAATGAATCTCATAGGCTATAATGGAGAATGGAAAAACATCCAAAATTTTTCTCCATCAATAGTGTACCATTCAGTGTGATATTAAAAATACATCTTACCGAACCCTAAACCAGACCACAATTTTAAACCTAACATATGTGTGTCCTGAACTCTAACCCTAACCCTTACCATATGGGCCCATTCATTCTAATGGATCTCATAGGCTATAATGGACAATGGAAAAACATCCAAAAAATTTTCCCATCAAGAGTATACCATTCAGTGTGATGTTAAAAATACATCTTACCCAACCCTAAACCCAACCCCAATATTCACCCAAACATAAGTGTGTCCTGAGCTCTAAGCCTAACCCTAACCCTTACCATATGGGTCCATTCATTCTAATGAATCTCATAGGCTATAATGGAGAATGGAAAAACATCCAAAATTTTTCTCCATCAATAGTGTACCATTCAGTGTGATATTAAAAGTACATCTTACCCAACCCTAAACCAGATCCCAATTTTAAACTGAACATATGTGTGTCCTGAACTCTAACCCTAACCCTAACCCTTACCATATGGGCCCATTCATTCTAATGAATCTCATAGGCTATAATGGAGAATGGAAAAACATGCAAAAATTTTTCCCATCAAGAGTATACCATTCAGTGTGATGTTAAAAATACATCTTACCCAACCCTAAACCCAACCCCAATATTTACCCAAACATAAGTGTGTCCTGTGCTCTAACCCTGACCCTAACCCTTACCATATGGGCCCATTCATTCTAATGAATCTCATAGGCTATAATGGAGAATGGAAAAACATCCAAAAAATTTTCCCATCAAGAGTATACCATTCAGTGTGATGTTAAAAATACATCTTACCCAACCCTAAACCCAACCCCAATATTCACCCAAACATAAGTGTGTCCTGAGCTCTAACCCTAACCCTAACCCTTACCATATGGGCCCATTCATTCTCATGAATCTCATAGGCTATAATGGAGAATGGAAAAACATCCAAAATTTTTCGCCATCAAGAGTGTACCATTCAGTGTGATATTAAAAATACATCTTATCCAACCCTAAACCCAACCCCAATATTCACACGAACATAAGTGTGTCCTGAACTCTAACCCTAACCCTAACCCTTACCATATGGGCCCATTCATTCTAATGAATCTCATAGGCTATAATGGAGAATGGAAAAACATCCAAAATTTTTCTCCATCAATAGTGTACCATTCAGTGTGATATTAAAAATACATCTTACCGAACCCTAAACCAGACCACAATTTTAAACCGAACATATGTGTGTCCTGAACTCTAACCCTAACCCTTACCATATGGGCCCATTCATTCTAATGAATCTCATAGACTATAATGGAGAATGGAAAAACATCCAAAAAATTTTCCCATCAAGAGTATACCATTCAGTGTGATGTTAAAAATACATCTTACCCAACCCTAAACCCAACCCCAATATTCACCCAGACATAAGTGTGTCCTGAGCTCTAACCCTAACCCTTACCATATGGGCCCATTCATTCTAATGAATCTCATAGGCTATAATGGAGAATGGAAAACATCCAAAATTTTTCACCATCAAGAGTGTACCATTCAGTGTGATATTAAAAATACATCTTATCCAACCCTAAACCCAACCCCAATATTCACACGAACATAAGTGTGTCCTGAGCTCTAACCCTAACCCTAACCCTTACCATATGGGCCCATTCATTCTAATGAATCTCATAGGCTATAATGGAGAATGGAAAACATCCAAAATTTTTCGCCATCAAGAGTGTACCATTCAGTGTGATATTAAAAATACATCTTATCCAACCCTAAACCCAACCCCAATATTCACACGAACATAAGTGTGTCCTGAGCTCTAACCCTTACCATATGGGCCCATTCATTCTAATGAATCTCATAGGCTATAATGGAGAATGGAAAAACATCCAAAATTTTTCTCCATCAATAGTGTACCATTCAGTGTGATATTAAAAATACATCTTACCCAACCCTAAACCAGACCGCAACTTTAAACCGAACATATGTGTGTCCTGAACTCTAACCCTAACCCTAACCCTTACCATATGGGCCCATTCATTCTAATGAATCTCATAGGCTATAATGGAGAATGGAAAAACATCCAAAATTTTTCTCCATCAACAGTGTACCATTCAGTGTGATATTAAAAATACATCTTGTCCAACCCTAAACCCAACCCCAAAATTCACACGAACATAAGTGTGTCCTGAACTCTAACCCTAACCCTTACCATATGGGCCCATTCATTCTATTGAATCTCATAGGCTATAATGGAGAATGGAAAAACATCCAAAATTTTTCTCCATCAATAGTGTACCATTCAGTGTGATATTAAAAATACATCTTACCCAACCCTAAACCAGACCCCAATTTTAAACCGAACATATGGGTGTCCTGAACTCTAACCCTAACCCTTACCATATGGGCCCATTCATTCTAATGAATCTCATAGGCTATAATGGAGAATGGAAAAACATCCAAAATTTTTCTCCATCAATAGTGTACCATTCAGTGTGATATTAAAAATACATCTTACCCAACCCTAAACCAGACTTCAATTTTAAACCGAACATATGTGTGTCCTGAACTCTAACCCTAACCCTAACCCTTACCATATGGGCCCATTCATTCTAATGAATCTCATAGGCTATAATGGAGAATGGAAAAACATCCAAAATTTTTCGCCATCAAGAGTGTACCATTCAGTGTGATATTAAAAATACATCTTATCCAACCCTAAACCCAACCCCAATATTCACACGAACATAAGTGTGTCCTGAACTCTAACCCTAACCCTAACCCTTACCATATGGGCCCATTCATTCTAATGAATCTCATAGGCTATAATGGAGAATGGAAAAACATCCAAAATTTTTCTCCATCAATAGTGTACCATTCAGTGTGATATTAAAAATACATCTTACCGAACCCTAAACCAGACCACAATTTTAAACCGAACATATGTGTGTCCTGAACTCTAACCCTAACCCTTACCATATGGGCCCATTCATTCTAATGGATCTCATAGGCTATAATGGAGAATGGAAAAACATCCAAAAATTTTTCCCATCAAGAGTATACCATTCAGTGTGATGTTAAAAATACATCTTACCCAACCCTAAACCCAACCCCAATATTCACCCAAACAGAAGTGTGTCCTGAGCTCTAACCCTAACCCTAACCCTTACCATATGGGCCCATTCATTCTAATGAATCTCATAGGCTATAATGGAGAATGGAAAAACATCCAAAAATTTTTCCCATCAAGAGTATACCATTCAGTGTGATGTTAAAAATACATCTTACCCAACCCTAAACCCAACCCCAATATTCACCCAGACATAAGTGTGTCCTGAGCTCTAACCCTAACCCTTACCATATGGGCCCATTCATTCTAATGAATCTCATAGGCTATAATGGAGAATGGAAAACATCAAAAAATTTTCGACATCAAGAGTGTACCATTCAGTGTCATATTAAAAATACATCTTATCCAACCCTAAACCCAACCCCAATATTCACACGAACATAAGTGTGTCCTGAGCTCTAACCCTAACCCTAACCCTTACCATATGGGCCCATTCATTCTAATGAATCTCATAGGCTATAATGGAGAATGGAAAAACATCCAAAATTTTTCTCCATCAATAGTGTACCATTCAGTGTGATATTAAAAATACATCTTACCCAACCCTAAACCAGACCGCAACTTTAAACCGAACATATCTGTGTCCTGAACTCTAACCCTAACCCTAACCCTTACCATATGGGCCCATTCATTCTAATGAATCTCATAGGCTATAATGGAGAATGGAAAAACATCCAAAATTTTTCGCCATCAAGAGTGTACCATTCAGTGTGATATTAAAAATACATCTTGTCCAACCCTAAACCCAACCCCAAAATTCACACGAACATAAGTGTGTCCTGAACTCTAACCCTAACCCTAACCCTTACCATATGGGCCCATTCATTCTATTGAATCTCATAGGCTATAATGGAGAATGGAAAAACATCCAAAATTTTTCTCCACCAATAGTGTACCATTCAGTGTGATATTAAAAATACATCTTACCCAACCCTAAACCAGACCCCAATTTTAAACCGAACATATGGGTGTCCTGAACTCTAACCCTAACCCTTACCATATGGGCCCATTCATTCTAATGAATCTCATAGGCTATAATGGAGAATGGAAAAACATCCAAAATTTTTCTCCATCAATAGTGTACCATTCAGTGTGATATTAAAAATACATCTTACCCAACCCTAAACCAGACCTCAATTTTAAACCGAACATATGTGTGTCCTGAACTCTAACCCTAACCCTAACCCTTACCATATGGGCCCATTCATTCTAATGAATCTCATAGGCTATAATGGAGAATGGAAAAACATCCAAAATTTTTCGCCATCAAGAGTGTACCATTCAGTGTGATACTAAAAATACATCTTATCCAACCCTAAACCCAACCCCAATATTCACACGAACATAAGTGTGTCCTGAACTCTAACCCTAACCCTAACCCTTACCATATGGGCCCATTCATTCTAATGAATCTCATAGGCTATAATGGAGAATGGAAAAACATCCAAAATTTTTCTCCATCAACAGTGTACCATTCAGTGTGATATTAAAAATACATCTTACCCAACCCTAAACCAGACCACAATTTTAAACCGAACATATGTGTGTCCTGAACTCTAACCCTAACCCTAACCCTTACCATATGGGCCCATTCATTCTAATGAATCTCATAGGCTATCATGGAGAATGGAAAAACATCCAAAATTTTTCTCCATCAATAGTGTACCATTCAGTGTGATATTAAAAATACATCTTACCCAACCCTAAACCAGATCCCAATTTTAAACTGAACATATGTGTGTCCTGAACTCTAACCCTAACCCTAACCCTTACCATATGGGCCCATTCATTCTAATGAATCTCATAGGCTATAATGGAGAATGGAAAAACATCCAAAAAATTTTCCCATCAAGAGTATACCATTCAGTGTGATGTTAAAAATACATCTTACCCAACCCTAAACCCAACCCCAATATTCACACGAACATAAGTGTGTCCTGAGCTCTAACCCTAACCCTAACCCTTACCATATGGGCCCATTCATTCTAATGAATCTCATAGGCTATAATGGAGAATGGAAAAACATCCAAAATTTTTCGCCATCAAGAGTGTACCATTCAGTGTGATATTAAAAATACATCTTATCCAACCCTAAACCCAACCCCAATATTCACACAAACATAAGTGTGTGCTGAGCTCTAACCCTAACCCTTACCATATGGGCCCATTCATTCTAATGAATCTCATAGGCTATAATGGAGAATGGAAAAACATCCAAAATTTTTCGCCATCAAGAGTGTACCATTCAGTGTGATATTAAAAATACATCTTGTCCAACCCTAAACCCAACCCCAAAATTCACACGAACATAAGTGTGTCCTGAACTCTAACCCTAACCCTAACCCTTACCATATGGGCCCATTCATTCTATTGAATCTCATAGGCTATAATGGAGAATGGAAAAACATCCAAAATTTTTCTCCATCAATAGTGTACCATTCAGTGTGATATTAAAAATACATCTTACCCAACCCTAAACCAGACCCCAATTTTAAACCGAACATATGGGTGTCCTGAACTCTAACCCTAACCCTAACCCTTACCATATGGGCCCATTCATTCTAATGAATCTCATAGGCTATAATGGAGAATGGAAAAACATCCAAAAAATTTTCCCATCAAGAGTATACCATTCAGTGTGATGTTAAAAATACATCTTACCCAACCCTAAACCCAACCCCAATATTCACCCAAACATAAGTGTGTCCTGAGCTCTAACCCTAACCCTAACCCTTACCATATGGGCCCATTCATTCTAATGAATCTCATAGGCTATAATGGAGAATGGAAAAACATCCAAAAAATTTTCCCATCAAGAGTATACCATTCAGTGTGATGTTAAAAATACATTTTACCCAACCCTAAACCCAACCCCAATATTCACCCAAACATAAGTGTGTCCTGAGCTCTAACCCTAACCCTAACCCTTACCATATGGGCCCATTCATTCTCATGAATCTCATAGGCTATAATGGAAAATGGAAAAACATCCAAAATATTTCTCCATCTATAGTGTACCATTCAGTGTGATATTAAAAATACATCTTACCCAACCCTAAACCAGACCGCAATTTTAAACCGAACATATGTGTGTCCTGAACTCTAACCCTAACCCTAACCCTTACCATATGGGCCCATTCATTCTAATGAATCTCATAGGCTATAATGGAGAATGGAAAAACATCCAAAATTTTTCGCCATCAAGAGTGTACCAGTCAGTGTGATATTAAAAATACATCTTATCCAACCCTAAACCCAACCCCAATATTCACACAAACATAAGTGTGTGCTGAGCTCTAACCCTAACCCTTACCATATGGGCCCATTCATTCTAATGAATCTCATAGGCTATAATGGAGAATGGAAAAACATCCAAAATTTTTCGCCATCAAGAGTGTACCATTCAGTGTGATATTAAAAATACATCTTGTCCAACCCTAAACCCAACCCCAAAATTCACACGAACATAAGTGTGTCCTGAACTCTAACCCTAACCCTAACCCTTACCATATGGGCCCATTCATTCTATTGAATCTCATAGGCTATAATGGAGAATGGAAAAACATCCAAAATTTTTCTCCACCAATAGTGTACCATTCAGTGTGATATTAAAAATACATCTTACCCAACCCTAAACCAGACCCCAATTTTAAACCGAACATATGGGTGTCCTGAACTCTAACCCTAACCCTTACCATATGGGCCCATTCATTCTAATGAATCTCATAGGCTATAATGGAGAATGGAAAAACATCCAAAATTTTTCTCCATCAATAGTGTACCATTCAGTGTGATATTAAAAATACATCTTACCCAACCCTAAACCAGACCTCAATTTTAAACCGAACATATGTGTGTCCTGAACTCTAACCCTAACCCTAACCCTTACCATATGGGCCCATTCATTCTAATGAATCTCATAGGCTATAATGGAGAATGGAAAAACATCCAAATTTTTCGCCATCAAGAGTGTACCATTCAGTGTGATACTAAAAATACATCTTATCCAACCCTAAACCCAACCCCAATATTCACACGAACATAAGTGTGTCCTGAACTCTAACCCTAACCCTAACCCTTACCATATGGGCCCATTCATTCTAATGAATCTCATAGGCTATAATGGAGAATGGAAAAACATCCAAAATTTTTCTCCATCAACAGTGTACCATTCAGTGTGATATTAAAAATACATCTTACCCAACCCTAAACCAGACCACAATTTTAAACCGAACATATGTGTGTCCTGAACTCTAACCCTAACCCTAACCCTTACCATATGGGCCCATTCATTCTAATGAATCTCATAGGCTATCATGGAGAATGGAAAAACATCCAAAATTTTTCTCCATCAATAGTGTACCATTCAGTGTGATATTAAAAATACATCTTATCCAACCCTAAACCCAACCCCAATATTCACACAAACATAAGTGTGTGCTGAGCTCTAACCCTAACCCTTACCATATGGGCCCATTCATTCTAATGAATCTCATAGGCTATAATGGAGAATGGAAAAACATCCAAAATTTTTCGCCATCAAGAGTGTACCATTCAGTGTGATATTAAAAATACATCTTGTCCAACCCTAAACCCAACCCCAAAATTCACACGAACATAAGTGTGTCCTGAACTCTAACCCTAACCCTAACCCTTACCATATGGGCCCATTCATTCTATTGAATCTCATAGGCTATAATGGAGAATGGAAAAACATCCAAAATTTTTCTCCATCAATAGTGTACCATTCAGTGTGATATTAAAAATACATCTTACCCAACCCTAAACCAGACCCCAATTTTAAACCGAACATATGGGTGTCCTGAACTCTAACCCTAACCCTAACCCTTACCATATGGGCCCATTCATTCTAATGAATCTCATAGGCTATAATGGAGAATGGAAAAACATCCAAAAAATTTTCCCATCAAGAGTATACCATTCAGTGTGATGTTAAAAATACATCTTACCCAACCCTAAACCCAACCCCAATATTCACCCAAACATAAGTGTGTCCTGAGCTCTAACCCTAACCCTAACCCTTACCATATGGGCCCATTCATTCTAATGAATCTCATAGGCTATAATGGAGAATGGAAAAACATCCAAAAAATTTTCCCATCAAGAGTATACCATTCAGTGTGATGTTAAAAATACATTTTACCCAACCCTAAACCCAACCCCAATATTCACCCAAACATAAGTGTGTCCTGAGCTCTAACCCTAACCCTAACCCTTACCATATGGGCCCATTCATTCTCATGAATCTCATAGGCTATAATGGAAAATGGAAAAACATCCAAAATATTTCTCCATCTATAGTGTACCATTCAGTATGATATTAAAAATACATCTTACCCAACCCTAAACCAGACCGCAATTTTAAACCGAACATATGTGTGTCCTGAACTCTAACCCTAACCCTAACCCTTACCATATGGGCCCATTCATTCTAATGAATCTCATAGGCTATAATGGAGAATGGAAAAACATCCAAAATTTTTCTCCATCAATAGTGTACCATTCAGTGTGATATTAAAAATACATCTTATCCAACCCTAAACCCAACCCCAATATTCACACGAACATAAGTGTGTCCTGAACTCTACCCCTAACCCTAACCCTTACCATATGGGCCCATTCATTCTAATGAATCTCATAGGCTATAATGGAGAATGGAAAAACATCCAAAATTTTTCTCCATCAACAGTGTACCATTCAGTGTGATATTAAAAATACATCTTACCCAACCCTAAACCAGACCACAATTTTAAACCGAACATATGTGTGTCCTGAACTCTAACCCTAACCCTAACCCTTACCATATGGGCCCATTCATTCTAATGAATCTCATAGGCTATCATGGAGAATGGAAAAACATCCAAAATTTTTCTCCATCAATAGTGTACCATTCAGTGTGATATTAAAAATACATCTTACCCAACCCTAAACCAGATCCCAATTTTAAACTGAACATATGTGTGTCCTGAACTCTAACCCTAACCCTAACCCTTACCATATGGGCCCATTCATTCTAATGAATCTCATAGGCTATAATGGAGAATGGAAAAACATCCAAAAAATTTTCCCATCAAGAGTATACCATTCAGTGTGATGTTAAAAATACATCTTACCCAACCCTAAACCCAACCCCAGTATTCACACGAACATAAGTGTGTCCTGAGCTCTAACCCTAACCCTAACCCTTACCATATGGGCCCATTCATTCTAATGAATCTCATAGGCTATAATGGAGAATGGAAAAACATCCAAAATTTTTCGCCATCAAGAGTGTACCATTCAGTGTGATATTAAAAATACATCTTATCCAACCCTAAACCCAACCCCAATATTCACACAAACATAAGTGTGTGCTGAGCTCTAACCCTAACCCTTACCATATGGGCCCATTCATTCTAATGAATCTCATAGGCTATAATGGAGAATGGAAAAACATCCAAAATTTTTCGCCATCAAGAGTGTACCATTCAGTGTGATATTAAAAATACATCTTGTCCAACCCTAAACCCAACCCCAAAATTCACACGAACATAAGTGTGTCCTGAACTCTAACCCTAACCCTAACCCTTACCATATGGGCCCATTCATTCTATTGAATCTCATAGGCTATAATGGAGAATGGAAAAACATCCAAAATTTTTCTCCACCAATAGTGTACCATTCAGTGTGATATTAAAAATACATCTTACCCAACCCTAAACCAGACCCCAATTTTAAACCGAACATATGGGTGTCCTGAACTCTAACCCTAACCCTTACCATATGGGCCCATTCATTCTAATGAATCTCATAGGCTATAATGGAGAATGGAAAAACATCCAAAATTTTTCTCCATCAATAGTGTACCATTCAGTGTGATATTAAAAATACATCTTATCCAACCCTAAACCCAACCCCAATATTCACACGAACATAAGTGTGTCCTGAACTCTACCCCTAACCCTAACCCTTACCATATGGGCCCATTCATTCTAATGAATCTCATAGGCTATAATGGAGAATGGAAAAACATCCAAAATTTTTCTCCATCAACAGTGTACCATTCAGTGTGATATTAAAAATACATCTTACCCAACCCTAAACCAGACCACAATTTTAAACCGAACATATGTGTGTCCTGAACTCTAACCCTAACCCTAACCCTTACCATATGGGCCCATTCATTCTAATGAATCTCATAGGCTATCATGGAGAATGGAAAAACATCCAAAATTTTTCTCCATCAATAGTGTACCATTCAGTGTGATATTAAAAATACATCTTACCCAACCCTAAACCAGATCCCAATTTTAAACTGAACATATGTGTGTCCTGAACTCTAACCCTAACCCTAACCCTTACCATATGGGCCCATTCATTCTAATGAATCTCATAGGCTATAATGGAGAATGGAAAAACATCCAAAAAATTTTCCCATCAAGAGTATACCATTCAGTGTGATGTTAAAAATACATCTTACCCAACCCTAAACCCAACCCCAGTATTCACACGAACATAAGTGTGTCCTGAGCTCTAACCCTAACCCTAACCCTTACCATATGGGCCCATTCATTCTAATGAATCTCATAGGCTATAATGGAGAATGGAAAAACATCCAAAATTTTTCGCCATCAAGAGTGTACCATTCAGTGTGATATTAAAAATACATCTTATCCAACCCTAAACCCAACCCCAATATTCACACAAACATAAGTGTGTGCTGAGCTCTAACCCTAACCCTTACCATATGGGCCCATTCATTCTAATGAATCTCATAGGCTATAATGGAGAATGGAAAAACATCCAAAATTTTTCGCCATCAAGAGTGTACCATTCAGTGTGATATTAAAAATACATCTTGTCCAACCCTAAACCCAACCCCAAAATTCACACGAACATAAGTGTGTCCTGAACTCTAACCCTAACCCTAACCCTTACCATATGGGCCCATTCATTCTATTGAATCTCATAGGCTATAATGGAGAATGGAAAAACATCCAAAATTTTTCTCCACCAATAGTGTACCATTCAGTGTGATATTAAAAATACATCTTACCCAACCCTAAACCAGACCCCAATTTTAAACCGAACATATGGGTGTCCTGAACTCTAACCCTAACCCTTACCATATGGGCCCATTCATTCTAATGAATCTCATAGGCTATAATGGAGAATGGAAAAACATCCAAAATTTTTCTCCATCAATAGTGTACCATTCAGTGTGATATTAAAAATACATCTTACCCAACCCTAAACCAGACCTCAATTTTAAACCGAACATATGTGTGTCCTGAACTCTAACCCTAACCCTAACCCTTACCATATGGGCCCATTCATTCTAATGAATCTCATAGGCTATAATGGAGAATGGAAAAACATCCAAAATTTTTCGCCATCAAGAGTGTACCATTCAGTGTGATACTAAAAATACATCTTATCCAACCCTAAACCCAACCCCAATATTCACACGAACATAAGTGTGTCCTGAACTCTAACCCTAACCCTAACCCTTACCATATGGGCCCATTCATTCTAATGAATCTCATAGGCTATAATGGAGAATGGAAAAACATCCAAAATTTTTCTCCATCAACAGTGTACCATTCAGTGTGATATTAAAAATACATCTTACCCAACCCTAAACCAGACCACAATTTTAAACCGAACATATGTGTGTCCTGAACTCTAACCCTAACCCTAACCCTTACCATATGGGCCCATTCATTCTAATGAATCTCATAGGCTATCATGGAGAATGGAAAAACATCCAAAATTTTTCTCCATCAATAGTGTACCATTCAGTGTGATATTAAAAATACATCTTACCCAACCCTAAACCAGACCCCAATTTTAAACCGAACATATGGGTGTCCTGAACTCTAACCCTAACCCTAACCCTTACCATATGGGCCCATTCATTCTAATGAATCTCATAGGCTATAATGGAGAATGGAAAAACATCCAAAAAATTTTCCCATCAAGAGTATACCATTCAGTGTGATGTTAAAAATACATCTTACCCAACCCTAAACCCAACCCCAATATTCACCCAAACATAAGTGTGTCCTGAGCTCTAACCCTAACCCTAACCCTTACCATATGGGCCCATTCATTCTAATGAATCTCATAGGCTATAATGGAGAATGGAAAAACATCCAAAAAATTTTCCCATCAAGAGTATACCATTCAGTGTGATGTTAAAAATACATTTTACCCAACCCTAAACCCAACCCCAATATTCACCCAAACATAAGTGTGTCCTGAGCTCTAACCCTAACCCTAACCCTTACCATATGGGCCCATTCATTCTCATGAATCTCATAGGCTATAATGGAAAATGGAAAAACATCCAAAATATTTCTCCATCTATAGTGTACCATTCAGTGTGATATTAAAAATACATCTTACCCAACCCTAAACCAGACCGCAATTTTAAACCGAACATATGTGTGTCCTGAACTCTAACCCTAACCCTAACCCTTACCATATGGGCCCATTCATTCTAATGAATCTCATAGGCTATAATGGAGAATGGAAAAACATCCAAAATTTTTCTCCATCAATAGTGTACCATTCAGTGTGATATTAAAAATACATCTTATCCAACCCTAAACCCAACCCCAATATTCACACGAACATAAGTGTGTCCTGAACTCTAACCCTAACCCTAACCCTTACCATATGGGCCCATTCATTCTAATGAATCTCATAGGCTATAATGGAGAATGGAAAAACATCCAAAATTTTTCTCCATCAACAGTGTACCATTCAGTGTGATATTAAAAATACATCTTACCCAACCCTAAACCAGACCACAATTTTAAACCGAACATATGTGTGTCCTGAACTCTAACCCTAACCCTAACCCTTACCATATGGGCCCATTCATTCTAATGAATCTCATAGGCTATCATGGAGAATGGAAAAACATCCAAAATTTTTCTCCATCAATAGTGTACCATTCAGTGTGATATTAAAAATACATCTTACCCAACCCTAAACCAGATCCCAATTTTAAACTGAACATATGTGTGTCCTGAACTCTAACCCTAACCCTAACCCTTACCATATGGGCCCATTCATTCTAATGAATCTCATACGCTATAATGGAGAATGGAAAAACATCCAAAAAATTTTCCCATCAAGAGTATACCATTCAGTGTGATGTTAAAAATACATCTTACCCAACCCTAAACCCAACCCCAGAATTCACACGAACATAAGTGTGTCCTGAGCTCTAACCCTAACCCTAACCCTTACCATATGGGCCCATTCATTCTAATGAATCTCATAGGCTATAATGGAGAATGGAAAAACATCCAAAATTTTTCGCCATCAAGAGTGTACCATTCAGTGTGATATTAAAAATACATCTTATCCAACCCTAAACCCAACCCCAATATTCACACAAACATAAGTGTGTGCTGAGCTCTAACCCTAACCCTTACCATATGGGCCCATTCATTCTAATGAATCTCATAGTCTATAATGGAGAATGGAAAAACATCCAAAATTTTTCTCCATCAATAGTGTACCATTCAGTGTGATATTAAAAATACATCTTACCCAACCCTAAACCAAACCCCAATTTTAAACCGAACATATGTGTGTCCTGAACTCTAACCCTAACCCTAACCCTTACCATATGACCCCATTCATTCTAATGAATCTCATAGGCTATAATGGAGAATGGAAAAACATCCAAAATTTTTCTCCATCAATAGTGTACCATTCAGTGTGATATTAAAAATACATCTTATCCAACCCTAAAGCCAACCCCAATATTCACACGAACATAAGTGTGTCTTGAGCTCTAACCCTAACCCTAACCCTTACCATATGGGCCCATTCATTCTAATGAATCTCATAGGCTATAATGGAGAATGGAAAAACATCCAAAATTTTTCCCATCAAGAGTATACCATTCAGTGTGATGTTAAAAATACATCTTACCCAACCCTAAACCCAACCCCAATATTCACACAAACATAAGTGTGTGCTGAGCTCTAACCCTAACCCTTACCATATGGGCCCATTCATTCTAATGAATCTCATAGGCTATAATGGAGAATGGAAAAACATCCAAAATTTTTCTCCATCAATAGTGTACCATTCAGTGTGATATTAAAAATACATCTTACCCAACCCTAAACCCAACCCCAATTTTAAACCGAACATATGTGTGTCCTGAACTCTAACCCTAACCCTAACCCTTACCATATGACCCCATTCATTCTAATGAATCTCATAGGCTATAATGGAGAATGGAAAAACATCCAAAATTTTTCTCCATCAATAGTGTACCATTCAGTGTGATATTAAAAATACATCTTATCCAACCCTAAACCCAACCCCAATATTCACACGAACATAAGTGTGTCTTGAGCTCTAACCCTAACCCTAACCCTTACCATATGGGCCCATTCATTCTAATGAATCTCATAGGCTATAATGGAGAATGGAAAAACATCCAAAATTTTTCCCATCAAGAGTATACCATTCAGTGTGATGTTAAAAATACATCTTACCCAACCCTAAACCCAACCCCAATATTCACCCAAACATGTGTGTCCTGAGCTCTAACCCTAACCCTAACCGTTACCATATGGGCCCATTCATTCTAATGAATCTCATAGGCTATAATGGAGAATGGAAAAACATCCAAAATTTTTCGCCATCAAGAGTGTACCATTCAGTGTGATATTAAAAATACATCTTATCCAACCCTAAACCCAACCCCAATATTCACACGAACATAAGTGTGTCCTTTACTCTAACCCTAACCCTAACCCTTACCATATGGGCCCATTCATTCTAATGAATCTCATAGGCTATAATGGAGAATGGAAAAACATCCAAAATTTTTCTCCATCAATAGTGTACCATTCAGTGTGATATTAAAAATACATCTTACCCAACCTAAACCAGACCCCAATTTTAAACCGAACATATGGGTGTCCTGAACTCTAACCCTAACCCTAACCCTTACCATATGGGCCCATTCATTCTAATGAATCTCATAGGCTATAATGGAGAATGGAAAAACATCCAAAAAATTTTCCCATCAAGAGTATACCATTCAGTGTGATGTTAAAAATACATCTTACCCAACCCTAAACACAACCCCAATATTCACCCAGACATAAGTGTGTCCTGAGCTCTAACCCTAACCCTAACCTTTACCATAGGGGCCCATTCATTCTAATGAATCTCATAGGCTATAATGGAGAATGGAAAAACATCCAAAATTTTTCTCCATCAATAGTGTACCATTCAGTGTGATATTAAGAATACATCTTACCCAACCCTAAACCAGACCCCAATTTTAAACCGAACATATGTGTGTCCTGAACTCTAACCCTAACCCTAACCCTTACCATATGGGCCCATTCATTCTAATGAATCTCATAGGCTATAATGGAGAATGGAAAAACATCCAAAATTTTTCGCCATCAAAAGTGTACCATTCAGTGTGATATTAAAAATACATCTTATCCAACCCTAAACCCAACCCCAATATTCACACGAACATAAGTGTGTCCTTTACTCTAACCCTAACCCTAACCCTTACCATATGGGCCCATTCATTCTAATGAATCTCATAGGCTATAATGGAGAATGGAAAAACATCCAAAATTTTTCTCCATCAATAGTGTACCATTCAGTGTGATATTAAGAATACATCTTACCCAACCCTAAACCAGACCCCAATTTTAAACCGAACATATGTGTGTCCTGAACTCTAACCCTAACCCTAACCCTTACCATATGGGCCCATTCATTCTAATGAATCTCATAGGCTATAATGGGGAATGGAAAAACATCCAAAATTTTTCGCCATCAAAAGTGTACCATTCAGTGTGATATTAAAAATACATCTTATCCAACCCTAAACCCAACCCCAATATTCACACGAACATAAGTGTGTCCTTTACTCTAACCCTAACCCTAACCCTTACCATATGGGCCCATTCATTCTAATGAATCTCATAGGCTATAATGGAGAATGGAAAAACATCCAAAATTTTTCTCCATCAATAGTGTACCATTCAGTGTGATATTAAAAATACATCTTATCCAAACCTAAAGCCAACCCCAATATTCACACGAACATAAGTGCGTCTTGAGCTCTAACCCTAACCCTAACCCTTACCATATGGGCCCATTCATTCTAATGAATCTCATAGGCTATAATGGAGAATGGAAAAACATCCAAAATTTTTCCCATCAAGAGTATACCATTCAGTGTGATGTTAAAAATACATCTTACCCAACCCTAAACCCAACCCCAATATTCACACAAACATAAGTGTGTGCTGAGCTCTAACCCTAACCCTTACCATATGGGCCCATTCATTCTAATGAATCTCATAGGCTATAATGGAGAATGGAAAAACATCCAAAATTTTTCTCCATCAATAGTGTACCATTCAGTGTGATATTAAAAATACATCTTACCCAACCCTAAACCAAACCCCAATTTTAAACCGAACATATGTGTGTCCTGAACTCTAACCCTAACCCTAACCCTTACCATATGACCCCATTCATTCTAATGAATCTCATAGGCTATAATGGAGAATGGAAAAACATCCAAAATTTTTCTCCATCAATAGTGTACCATTCAGTGTGATATTAAAAATACATCTTATCCAACCCTAAACCCAACCCCAATATTCACACGAACATAAGTGTGTCTTGAGCTCTAACCCTAACCCTAACCGTTACCATATGGGCCCATTCATTCTAATGAATCTCATAGGCTATAATGGAGAATGGAAAAACATCCAAAATTTTTCGCCATCAAGAGTGTACCATTCAGTGTGATATTAAAAATACATCTTATCCAACCCTAAACCCAACCCCAATATTCACACGAACATAAGTGTGTCCTTTACTCTAACCCTAACCCTAACCCTTACCATATGGGCCCATTCATTCTAATGAATCTCATAGGCTATAATGGAGAATGGAAAAACATCCAAAATTTTTCTCCATCAATAGTGTACCATTCAGTGTGATATTAAGAATACATCTTACCCAACCCTAAACCAGACCCCAATTTTAAACCGAACATATGTGTGTCCTGAACTCTAACCCTAACCCTAACCCTTACCATATGGGCCCATTCATTCTAATGAATCTCATAGGCTATAATGGAGAATGGAAAAACATCCAAAAAATTTTCCCATCAAGAGTATACCATTCAGTGTGATGTTAAAAATACATCTTACCCAACCCTAAACCCAACCCCAATATTCACTCAAACATAAGTGTGTCCTGAGCTCTAACCCTAACCCTAACCCTTACCATATGGGCCCATTCATTCTAATGAATCTCATAGGCTATAATGGAGAATGGAAAAACATCCAAAATTTTTCTCCATCAATAGTGTACCATTCAGTGTGATATTAAAAATAAATCTTACCCAACCCTAAACCCAACCCCAATATTCACCCAAACATAAGTGTGTCCTAAACTCTAACCCTAACCCTTACCATATGGGCCCATTCATTCTAATGAATCTCATAGGCTATAATGGAGAATGGAAAAACATCCAAAAAATTTTCCCATCAAGAGTATACCATTCAGTGTGATGTTAAAAATACATCTTACCCAACCCTAAACCCAACCCCAATATTCACTCAAACATAAGTGTGTCCTGAGCTCTAACCCTAACCCTAACCCTTACCATATGGGCCCATTCATTCTAATGAATCTCATAGGCTATAATGGAGAATGGAAAAACATCCAAAATTTTTCTCCATCAATAGTGTACCATTCAGTGTGATATTAAAAATACATCTTACCCAACCTAAACCAGACCCCAATTTTAAACCGAACATATGGGTGTCCTGAACTCTAACCCTAACCCTAACCCTTACCATATGGGCCCATTCATTCTAATGAATCCCATAGGCTATAATGGAGAATGGAAAAACATCCAAAAAATTTTCCCATCAAGAGTATACCATTCAGTGTGATGTTAAAAATACATCTTACCCAACACTAAACCCAACCCCAATATTCACCCAAACATAAGTGTGTCCTGAGCTCTAACCCTAACCCTAACCCTTACCATATGGGCCCATTCATTCTCATGAATCTCATAGGCTATAATGGAGAATGGAAAAACATCCAAAATTTTTCTCCATCTATAGTGTACCATTCAGTGTGATATTAAAAATACATCTTACCCAACCCTAAACCAGACCCCAATTTTAAACCGAACATATGTGTGTCCTGAACTCTAACCCTAACCCTAACCCTTACCATATGGGCCCATTCATTCTAATGAATCTCATAGGCTATAATGGAGAATGGAAAAACATCCAAAATTTTTCTCCATCTATAGTGTACCATTCAGTGTGATATTAAAAATACATCTTACCCAACCCTAAACCCAACCCCAATATTCACACGAACATATGTGTGTCCTGAACTCTAACCCTAACCCTAACCCTTACCATATGGGCCCATTCATTCTAATGAATCTCATAGGCTATAATGGAGAATGGAAAAACATCCAAAATTTTTCGCCATCAAAAGTGTACCATTCAGTGTGATATTAAAAATACATCTTATCCAACCCTAAACCCAACCCCAATATTCACACGAACATAAGTGTGTCCTTTACTCTAACCCTAACCCTAACCCTTACCATATGGGCCCATTCATTCTAATGAATCTCATAGGCTATAATGGAGAATGGAAAAACATCCAAAATTTTTCTCCATCAATAGTGTACCATTCAGTGTGATATTAAAAATACATCTTATCCAACCCTAAAGCCAACCCCAATATTCACACGAACATAAGTGTGTCTTGAGCTCTAACCCTAACCCTAACCCTTACCATATGGGCCCATTCATTCTAATGAATCTCATAGGCTATAATGGAGAATGGAAAAACATCCAAAATTTTTCCCATCAAGAGTATACCATTCAGTGTGATGTTAAAAATACATCTTACCCAACCCTAAACCCAACCCCAATATTCACACAAACATAAGTGTGTGCTGAGCTCTAACCCTAACCCTTACCATATGGGCCCATTCATTCTAATGAATCTCATAGGCTATAATGGAGAATGGAAAAACATCCAAAATTTTTCTCCATCAATAGTGTACCATTCAGTGTGATATTAAAAATACATCTTACCCAACCCTAAACCAAACCCCAATTTTAAACCGAACATATGTGTGTCCTGAACTCTAACCCTAACCCTAACCCTTACCATATGACCCCATTCATTCTAATGAATCTCATAGGCTATAATGGAGAATGGAAAAACATCCAAAATTTTTCTCCATCAATAGTGTACCATTCAGTGTGATATTAAAAATACATCTTATCCAACCCTAAACCCAACCCCAATATTCACACGAACATAAGTGTGTCTTGAGCTCTAACCCTAACCCTAACCGTTACCATATGGGCCCATTCATTCTAATGAATCTCATAGGCTATAATGGAGAATGGAAAAACATCCAAAATTTTTCGCCATCAAGAGTGTACCATTCAGTGTGATATTAAAAATACATCTTATCCAACCCTAAACCCAACCCCAATATTCACACGAACATAAGTGTGTCCTTTACTCTAACCCTAACCCTAACCCTTACCATATGGGCCCATTCATTCTAATGAATCTCATAGGCTATAATGGAGAATGGAAAAACATCCAAAAATTTTCTCCATCAATAGTGTACCATTCAGTGTGATATTAAGAATACATCTTACCCAACCCTAAACCAGACCCCAATTTTAAACCGAACATATGTGTGTCCTGAACTCTAACCCTAACCCTAACCCTTACCATATGGGCCCATTCATTCTAATGAATCTCATAGGCTATAATGGAGAATGGAAAAACATCCAAAATTTTTCGCCATCAAAAGTGTACCATTCAGTGTGATATTAAAAATACATCTTATCCAACCCTAAACCCAACCCCAATATTCACACGAACATAAGTGTGTCCTTTACTCTAACCCTAACCCTAACCCTTACCATATGGGCCCATTCATTCTAATGAAACTCATAGGCTATAATGGAGAATGGAAAAACATCCAAAATTTTTCTCCATCAATAGTGTACCATTCAGTGTGATATTAAAAATACATCTTACCCAACCCTAAACCAGACCCCAATTTTAAACCGAACATATGGGTGTCCTGAACTCTAACCCTAACCCTAACCCTTACCATATGGGCCCATTCATTCTAATGAATCTCATAGGCTATAATGGAGAATGGAAAAACATCCAAAAAATTTTCCCATCAAGAGTATACCATTCAGTGTGATGTTAAAAATACATCTTACCCAACCCTAAACCCAACCCCAATATTCACTCAAACATAAGTGTGTCCTGAGCTCTAACCCTAACCCTAACCCTTACCATATGGGCCCATTCATTCTAATGAATCTCATAGGCTATAATGGAGAATGGAAAAACATCCAAAATTTTTCTCCATCAATAGTGTACCATTCAGTGTGATATTAAAAATAAATCTTACCCAACCCTAAACCCAACCCCAATATTCACCCAAACATAAGTGTGTCCTAAACTCTAACCCTAACCCTTACCATATGGGCCCATTCATTCTAATGAATCTCATAGGCTATAATGGAGAATGGAAAAACATCCAAAATTTTTCTCCATCTATAGTGTACCATTCGGTGTGATATTAAAAATACATCTTACCCAACCCTAAACCCAACCCCAATATTCACACGAACATATGTGTGTCCTGAACTCTAACCCTAACCCTTACCATATGGGCCCATTCATTCTAATGAATCTCATAGGCTATAATGGAGAATGGAAAAACATCCAAAATTTTTCGCCATCAAGAGTGTACCATTCAGTGTGATATTAAAAATACATCTTATCCAACCCTAAACCCAACCCCAATATTCACACGAACATAAGTGTGTCCTTTACTCTAACACTAACCCTAACCATATGGGCCCATTCATTCTAATGAATCTCATCGGCTATAATGGAGAATGGAAAAACATCCAAAATTTTTCTCCATCAATAGTGTACCATTCAGTGTGATATTAAAAATACATCTTACCCAACCTAAACCAGACCCCAATTTTAAACCGAACATATGGGTGTCCTGAACTCTAACCCTAACCCTAACCCTTACCATATGGGCCCATTCATTCTAATGAATCTCATAGGCTATCATGGAGAATGGAAAAACATCCAAAAAATTTTCCCATCAAGAGTATACCATTCAGTGTGATGTTAAAAATACATCTTACCCAACCCTAAACCCAACCCCAATATTCACCCAAACATAAGTGTGTCCTGAGCTCTAACCCTAACCCTAACCCTTACCATATGGGCCCATTCATTCTAATGAATCTCATAGGCTATAATGGAGAATGGAAAAACATCCAAAATTTTTCTCCATCAATAGTGTACCATTCAGTGTGATATTAAAAATACATCTTACCCAACCCTAAACCAGACCCCAATTTTAAACCGAACATATGGGTGTCCTGAACTCTACCCCTAACCCTTACCATATGGGCCCATTCATTCTAATGAATCTCATCGGCTATAATGGAGAATGGAAAAACATCCAAAATTTTTCTCCATCAATAGTGTACCATTCAGTGTGATATTAAAAATACATCTTACCCAACCTAAACCAGACCCCAATTTTAAACCGAACATATGGGTGTCCTGAACTCTAACCCTAACCCTAACCCTTACCATATGGGCCCATTCATTCTAATGAATCCCATAGGCTATAATGGAGAATGGAAAAACATCCAAAAAAAATTTCCATCAAGAGTATACCATTCAGTGTGATGTTAAAAATACATCTTACCCAACCCTAAACCCAACCCCAATATTCACCCAAACATAAGTGTGTCCTGAGCTCTAACCCTAACCCTAACCCTTACCATATGGGCCCATTCATTCTCATGAATCTCATAGGCTATAATGGAGAATGGAAAAACATCCAAAATTTTTCTCCATCTATAGTGTACCATTCAGTGTGATATTAAAAATACAACTTACCCAACCCTAAACCAGACCCCAATTTTAAACCGAACATATGTGTGTCCTGAACTCTAACCCTAACCCTAACCCTTACCATATGGGCCCATTCATTCTAATGAATCTCATAGGCTATAATGGAGAATGGAAAAACATCCAAAAATTTTCTCCATCTATAGTGTACCATTCAGTGTGATATTAAAAATACATCTTACCCAACCCTAAACCAGACCCCAATTTTAAACCTAACATATGTGTGTCCTGAACTCTAACCCTAACCCTAACCCTTACCATATGGGCCCATTCATTCTAATGAATCTCATAGGCTAAAATAGAGAATGGAAAAACATCCAAAATTTTTCGCCATCAAGAGTGTACCATTCAGTGTCATATTAAAAATACATCTTATCCAACCCTAAACCCAACCCCAATATTCACACGAACATATGTGTGTCCTGAACTCTAACCCTAACCCTAACCCTTACCATATGGGCCCATTCATTCTAATGAATCTCATAGGCTATAATGGAGAATGGAAAAACATCCAAAATTTTTCGCCATCAAGAGTGTACCATTCAGTGTGATATTAAAAATACATCTTATCCAACCCTAAACCCAACCCCAATATTCACACGAACATAAGTGTGTCCTTTACTCTAACCCTAACCCTTACCATATGGGCCCATTCATTCTAATGAATCTCATCGGCTATAATGGAGAATGGAAAAACATCCAAAATTTTTCTCCATCAATAGTGTACCATTCAGTGTGATATTAAAAATACATCTTACCCAACCTAAACCAGACCCCAATTTTAAACCGAACATATGGGTGTCCTGAACTCTAACCCTAACCCTAACCCTTACCATATGGGCCCATTCATTCTAATGAATCTCATAGGCTACCATGGAGAATGGAAAAACATCCAAAAAATTTTCCCATCAAGAGTATACCATTCAGTGTGATGTTAAAAATACATCTTACCCAACCCTAAACCCAACCCCAATATTCACCCAAACATGTGTGTCCTGAGCTCTAACCCTAACCCTTACAATATGGGCCCATTCATTCTAATGAATCTCATAGGCTATAATGGAGAATGGAAAAACATCCAAAATTTTTCTCCATCAATAGTGTACCATTCAGTGTGATATTAAAAATACATCTTACCCAACCCTAAACCAGACCCCAATTTTAAACCGAACATATGGGTGTCCTGAACTCTACCCCTAACCGTTACCATATGGGCCCATTCATTCTAATGAATATCATAGGCTATAATGGAGAATGGAAAAACATCCAAAAAATTTTCCCATCAAGAGTATTTCATTCAGTGTGATGTTAAAAATACATCTTACCCAACCCTAAACCCAACCCCAATATTCACCCAAACATAAGTGTGTCCTGAGCTCTAACCCTAACCCTAACCCTTACCATATGGGCCCATTCATTCTAATGAATCTCATAGGCTATAATGGAGAATGGAAAAACATCCAAAGTTTTTCCCCATCAAGAGTGTACCATTCAGTGTGATATTAAAAATAAATCTTACCCAACCCTAAACCCAACCCCAATATTCACCCAAACATAAGTGTGTCCTGAACTCTAACCCTAACCCTTACCATATGGGCCCATTCATTCTAATGAATCTCATAGGCTATCATGGAGAATGGAAAAACATCCAAAAAATTTTCCAATCAAGAGTATACCATTCAGTGTGATGTTAAAAATACATCTTACCCAATCCTAAACCCAACCCCAATATTCACCCAAATATAAGTGTGTCCTGAGCTCTAACCCTAACCCTAACCCTTACCATATGGGCCCATTCATTCTAATGAATCTCATAGGCTATAATGGAGAATGGAAAAACATCCAAAATTTTTCGCCATCAAGAGTGTACCATTCAGTGTGATATTAAAAATACATCTTATCCAACCCTAAACCCAACCCCAATATTCACACGAACATAAGTGTGTCCTGAACTCTAACCCTAACCCTAACCCTTACCATATGGGCCCATTCATTCTAATGAATCTCATAGGCTGTAATGGAGAATGGGAAAACATCCAAAATTTTTCTACATCAATAGTGTACCATTCAGTGTGATATTAAAAATACATCTTACCCAACCCTAAACCAGACCCCAATTTTAAACCGAACATATGTGTGTCCTGAGCTCTAACCCTAACCCTAACCCTTACCATATGGGCCCATTCATTCTAATGAATCTCATAGGCTATAATGGAGAATGGAAAAACATCCAAAGTTTTTCCCCATCAAGAGTGTACCATTCAGTGTGATATTAAAAATAAATCTTACCCAACCCTAAACCCAACCCCAATATTCACCCAAACATAAGTGTGTCCTGAACTCTAACCCTAACCCTTACCATATGGGCCCATTCATTCTAATGAATCTCATAGGCTATCATGGAGAATGGAAAAACATCCAAAAAATTTTCCAATCAAGAGTATACCATTCAGTGTGATGTTAAAAATACATCTTACCCAATCCTAAACCCAACCCCAATATTCACCCAAATATAAGTGTGTCCTGAGCTCTAACCCTAACCCTAACCCTTACCATATGGGCCCATTCATTCTAATGAATCTCATAGGCTATAATGGAGAATGGAAAAACATCCAAAATTTTTCGCCATCAAGAGTGTACCATTCAGTGTGATATTAAAAATACATCTTATCCAACCCTAAACCCAACCCCAATATTCACACGAACATAAGTGTGTCCTGAACTCTAACCCTAACCCTAACCCTTACCATATGGGCCCATTCATTCTAATGAATCTCATAGGCTGTAATGGAGAATGGAAAAACATCCAAAATTTTTCTACATCAATAGTGTACCATTCAGTGTGATATTAAAAATACATCTTACCCAACCCTAAACCAGACCCCAATTTTAAACCGAACATATGTGTGTCCTGAGCTCTAACCCTAACCCTAACCCTTACCATATGGGCCCATTCATTCTAATGAATCTCATAGGCTGTAATGGAGAATGGAAAAACATCCAAAATTTTTCTACATCAATAGTGTACCATTCAGTGTGATATTAAAAATACATCTTACCCAACCCTAAACCAGACCCCAATTTTAAACCGAACATATGTGTGTCCTGAGCTCTAACCCTAACCCTAACCCTTACCATATGGGCCCATTCATTCCAATGAATCTCATAGGCTATAATGGAGAATGGGAAAACATCCAAAATTTTTCTCCATCAATAGTGTACCATTCAGTGTGATATTAAAAATACATCTTACCCAACCCTAAACCAAACCCCAATTTTAAACCGAACATATGGGTGTCCTGAACTCTAACCCTAATCCTAACCCTTACCATATGGGCCCATTCATTCTAATGAATCTCATAGGCTATAATGGAGAATGGAAAAACATCCAAAAATTTTTCCCATCAAGAGTATACCATTCAGTGTGATGTTAAAAATACATCTTACCCAACCCTAAACCCAACCCCAATATTCACCCAAACATAAGTGTGTCCTGAACTCTAACCCTAACCCTAACTCTTACCATATGGGCCCATTCATTCTAATGAATCTCATAGGCTATAATGGAGAATGGAAAAACATCCAAAATTTTTCTCCATCTATAGTGTACCATTCAGTGTGATATTAAAAATACATCTTACCCAACCCTAAACCAGACCCCAATTTTAAACCGAACATATGTGTGTCCTGAACTCTAACCCTAACCCTAACCCTTACCATATGGGCCCATTCATTCTAATGAATCTCATAGGCTATAATGGAGAAAGGAAAAACATCCAAAAAATTTTCCCATCAAGAGTATACCATTCAGTGTGATGTTAAAAATACATCTTACCCAACCCTAAACCCAACCCCAATATTCACCCAAACATAAGTGTGTCCTGAGCTCTAACCCTAACCCTAACCCTTACCATATGGGCCCATTCATTCTAATGAATCTCATAGGCTATCATGGAGAATGGAAAAACATCCAAAAAATTTTCCCATCAAGAGTATACCATTCAGTGTGATGTTAAAAATACATCTTACCCAATCCTAAACCCAACCCCAATATTCACCCAAATATAAGTGTGTCCTGAGCTCTAACCCTAACCCTAACCCTTACCATATGGGCCCATTCATTCTAATGAATCTCATAGGCTATAATGGAGAATGGAAAAACATCCAAAATTTTTCTCCATCAATAGTGTACCATTCAGTGTGATATTAAAAATACATCTTACCCAAGCCTAAACCAGACCCCAATTTTAAACCGAACATATGGGTGTCCTGAACTCTACCCCTAACCCTTACCATATGGGCCCATTCATTCTAATGAATATCATAGGCTATAATGGAGAATGGAAAAACATCCAAAAAATTTTCCCATCAAGAGTATACCATTCAGTGTGATGTTAAAAATACATCTTACCCAACCCTAAACCCAACCCCAATATTCACCAAACATAAGTGTACCCTGAACTCTAACCCTAACCCTTACCATATGGGCCCATTCATTCTAATGAATCTCATAGGCTATCATGGAGAATGCAAAAACATCCAAAAAATTTTCCCATCAAGAGTATACCATTCAGTGTGATGTTAAAAATACATCTTACCCAACCCTAAACCCAACCCCAATATTCACCCAAATATAAGTGTGTCCTGAGCTCTAACCCTAACCCTAACCCTTACCATATGGGCCCATTCATTCTAATGAATCTCATAGGCTATAATGGAGAATGGAAAAACATCCAAAATTTTTCTCCATCAATAGTGTACCATTCAGTGTGATATTAAAAATACATCTTACCCAAGCCTAAACCAGACCCCAATTTTAAACCGAACATATGGGTGTCCTGAACTCTACCCCTAAGCCTTACCATATGAGCCCATTCATTCTAATGAATATCATAGGCTATAATGGAGAATGGAAAAACATCCAAAAAATTTTCCCATCAAGA
This sequence comes from Heteronotia binoei, assembly GCF_032191835.1. Lineage (NCBI taxonomy): Eukaryota > Metazoa > Chordata > Lepidosauria > Squamata > Gekkonidae > Heteronotia > Heteronotia binoei. Next base: position 174,685,481 of record NC_083243.1, on the reverse strand, counting down.
GTATTCCATTCAGTGTGATGTTAAAAATACATCTTACCCAACCCTAAACCAAACCCCAATATTCACCCAAACATAAGTGTGTCCTGAGCTCTAACCCTAACCCTAACCCTTACCATATGGGCCCATTCATTCTAATGAATCTCATAGGCTATAATGGAGAATGGAAAAACATCCAAAATTTTTCTCCATCAATAGTGTACCATTCAGTGTGATATTAAAAATACATCTTACCCAACCCTAAACCAGACCCCAATTTTAAACCGAACATATGGGTGTCCTGAACTCTAACCCTAACCCTAACCCTTACCATATGGGCCCATTCATTCTAATGAATCTCATAGGCTATAATGGAGAATGGAAAAACATCCAAAAATTTTTCCCATCAAGAGTATACCATTCAGTGTGATGTTAAAAATACATCTTACCCAACCCTAAACCCAACCCTAATATTCACCCAAACATAAGTGTGTCCTGAGCTCTAACCCTAACCTTAACCCTTACCATATGGGCCCATTCATTCTAATGAATCTCATAGGCTATAATGGAGAATGGAAAAACATCCAAAAATTTTTCCCATCAAGACTATACCATTCAGTGTGATGTTAAAAATACATCTTACCCAACCCTAAACCCAACCCCAATATTCACACGAACATAAGTGTGTCCTGAGCTCTAACCCTAACCCTAACCCTTACCATATGGGCCCATTCATTCTAATGAATCTCATAGGCTATAATGGAGAATGGAAAAACATCCAAAATTTTTCTCCATCAATAGTGTACCATTCAGTGTGATATTAAAAATACATCTTACCCAACCCTAAACCAGACCCCAATTTTAAACCGAACATATGTGTGTCCTGAACTCTAACCCTAACCCTAACCCTTACCATAAGGGCCCATTCCTTCTCATGAATCTCATAGGCTATAATGGAGAATGGAAAAACATCCAAAATATTACTCCATCTATAGTGTACCATTCAGTGTGATATTAAAAATACATCTTACCCAACCATAAACCAGACCCCAATTTTAAACCAAACATATGTGTGTCCTGAACTCTAACCCTAACCCTAACCCTTACCATATGGGCCCATTCATTCTAATGAATTTCATAGGCTATAATGGAGAATGGAAAAACATCCAAAGTTTTTCCCCATCAAGAGTGTACCATTCAGTGTGATATTAAAAATACATCTTACCCAACCCGAAACCCAACCCCAATATTCACCCAAACATAAGTGTGTCCTGAACTCTAACCCTAACCCTTACCATATGGGCCCATTCATTCTAATGAATCTCATAGGCTATAATGGAGAATGGAAAAACATCCAAAAATTTTTCCCATCAAGAGTATACCATTCAGTGTGATGTTAAAAATACATCTTACCCAACCCTAAACCCAACCCCAATATTCACCCAAACATAAGTGTGTCCTGAGCTCTAACCCTAACCCTAACCCTTACCATATGGGCCCATTCATTCTAATGAATCTCATAGGCTATAATGGAGAATGGAAAAACATCCAAAATTTTTCGCCATCAAGAGTGTACCATTCAGTGTGATATTAAAAATACATCTTATCCAACCCTAAACCCAACCCCAATATTCACACGAACATAAGTGTGTCCTGAACTCTAACCCTAACCCTAACCCTTACCATATGGGCCCATTCATTCTAATAAATCTCATAGGCTATAATGGAGAATGGAAAAACATCCAAAATTTTTCTCCATCAATAGTGTACCATTCAGTGTGATATTAAAAATACATCTTACCCAACCCTAAACCAGACCACAATTTTAAACCGAACATATGTGTGTCCTGAACTCTAACCCTAACCCTAACCATTACCATATGGGCCCATTCATTCTAATGAATCTCATAGACTATAATGGAGAATGGAAAAACATCCAAAAAATTTTCCCATCAAGAGTATACCGTTCAGTGTGATGTTAAAAATACATCTTACCCAACCCTAAACCCAACCCCAATATTCACCCAGACATAAGTGTGTCCTGAGCTCTAACCCTAACCCTTACCATATGGGCCCATTCATTCTAATGAATCTCATAGGCTATAATGGAGAATGGAAAACATCCAAAATTTTTCACCATCAAGAGTGTACCATTCAGTGTGATATTAAAAATACATCTTATCCAACCCTAAACCCAACCCCAATATTCACACGAACATAAGTGTGTCCTGAGCTCTAACCCTAACCCTAACCCTTACCATATGGGCCCATTCATTCTAATGAATCTCATAGGCTATAATGGAGAATGGAAAACATCCAAAATTTTTCGCCATCAAGAGTGTACCATTCAGTGTGATATTAAAAATACATCTTATCCAACCCTAAACCCAACCCCAATATTCACACGAACATAAGTGTGTCCTGAGCTCTAACCCTAACCCTAACCCTTACCATATGGGCCCATTCATTCTAATGAATCTCATAGGCTATAATGGAGAATGGAAAAACATCCAAAATTTTTCTCCATCAATAGTGTAACATTCAGTGTGATATTAAAAATACATCTTACCCAACCCTAAACCAGACCCCAATTTTAAACCGAACATATGTGTGTCCTGAACTCTAACCCTAACCCTTACCATATGGGCCCATTCATTCTAATGAATCTCATAGGCTATAATGGAGAATGGAAAAACATCCAAAAAATTTTCCCATCAAGAGTATACCATTCAGTGTGATGTTAAAAATACATCTTACCCAACCCTAAACCCAACTCCAATATTCACCCAGACATAAGTGTGTCCTGAGCTCTAACCCTAACCCTTACCATATGGGCCCATTCATTCTAATGAATCTCATAGGCTATAATGGAGAATGGAAAACATCCAAAATTTTTCACCATCAAGAGTGTACCATTCAGTGTGATATTAAAAATACATCTTATCCAACCCTAAACCCAACCCCAATATTCACACGAACATAAGTGTGTCCTGAGCTCTAACCCTAACCCTTACCATATGGGCCCATTCATTCTAATGAATCTCATAGGCTATAATGGAGAATGGAAAACATCCAAAATTTTTCGCCATCAAGAGTGTACCATTCAGTGTGATATTAAAAATACATCTTATCCAACCCTAAACCCAACCCCAATATTCACACGAACATAAGTGTGTCCTGAGCTCTAACCCTAACCCTAACCCTTACCATATGGGCCCATTCATTCTAATGAATCTCATAGGCTATAATGGGGAATGGAAAAACATCCAAAATTTTTCTCCATCAATAGTGTAACATTCAGTGTGATATTAAAAATACATCTTACCCAACCCTAAACCAGACCCCAATTTTAAACCGAACATATGTGTGTCCTGAACTCTAACCCTAACCCTAACCCTTACCATATGGGCCCATTCATTCTAATGAATCTCATAGGCTATAATGGAGAATGGAAAAACATCCAAAATTTTTCTCCATCAATAGTGTACCATTCAGTGTGATATTAAAAATACATCTTACCCAACCCTAAACCAGACCCCAATTTTAAACCGAACATATGGGTGTCCTGAACTCTAACCCTAACCCTAACCCTTACCATATGGGCCCATTCATTCTAATGAATCTCATAGGCTATAATGGAGAATGGAAAACATCCAAAATTTTTCGCCATCAAGAGTGTACCATTCAGTGTGATATTAAAAATACATCTTATCCAACCCTAAACCCAACCCCAATATTCACACGAACATAAGTGTGTCCTGAGCTCTAACCCTTACCATATGGGCCCATTCATTCTAATGAATCTCATAGGCTATAATGGAGAATGGAAAAACATCCAAAAATTTTTCCCATCAAGACTATACCATTCAGTGTGATGTTAAAAATACATCTTACCCAACCCTAAACCCAACCCCAATATTCACACGAACATAAGTGTGTCCTGAGCTCTAACCCTAACCCTAACCCTTACCATATGGGCCCATTCATTCTAATGAATCTCATAGGCTATAATGGAGAATGGAAAAACATCCAAAATTTTTCTCCATCAATAGTGTACCATTCAGTGTGATATTAAAAATACATCTTACCCAACCCTAAACCAGACCCCAATTTTAAACCGAACATATGTGTGTCCTGAACTCTAACCCTAACCCTAACCCTTACCATAAGGGCCCATTCCTTCTCATGAATCTCATAGGCTATAATGGAGAATGGAAAAACATCCAAAATATTACTCCATCTATAGTGTACCATTCAGTGTGATATTAAAAATACATCTTACCCAACCATAAACCAGACCCCAATTTTAAACCAAACATATGTGTGTCCTGAACTCTAACCCTAACCCTAACCCTTACCATATGGGCCCATTCATTCTAATGAATTTCATAGGCTATAATGGAGAATGGAAAAACATCCAAGGTTTTTCCCCATCAAGAGTGTACTATTCAGTGTGATATTAAAAATACATCTTACCCAACCCGAAACCCAACCCCAATATTCACCCAAACATAAGTGTGTCCTGAACTCTAACCCTAACCCTTACCATATGGGCCCATTCATTCTAATGAATCTCATAGGCTATAATGGAGAATGGAAAAACATCCAAAAATTTTTCCCATCAAGAGTATACCATTCAGTGTGATGTTAAAAATACATCTTACCCAACCCTAAACCCAACCCCAATATTCACCCAAACATAAGTGTGTCCTGAGCTCTAACCCTAACCCTAACCCTTACCATATGGGCCCATTCATTCTAATGAATCTCATGGGCTATAATGGAGAATGGAAAAACATCCAAAATTTTTCGCCATCAAGAGTGTACCATTCAGTGTGATATTAAAAATACATCTTATCCAACCCTAAACCCAACCCCAATATTCACACGAACATAAGTGTGTCCTGAACTCTAACCCTAACCCTAACCCTTACCATATGGGCCCATTCATTCTAATAAATCTCATAGGCTATAATGGAGAATGGAAAAACATCCAAAATTTTTCTCCATCAATAGTGTACCATTCAGTGTGATATTAAAAATACATCTTACCCAACCCTAAACCAGACCACAATTTTAAACCGAACATATGTGTGTCCTGAACTCTAACCCTAACCCTAACCCTTACCATATGGGCCCATTCATTCTAATGAATCTCATAGACTATAATGGAGAACGGAAAAACATCCAAAAAATTTTCCCATCAAGAGTATACCATTCAGTGTGATGTTAAAAATACATCTTACCCAACCCTAAACCCAACCCCAATATTCACCCAGACATAAGTGTGTCCTGAGCTCTAACCCTAACCCTTACCATAAGGGCCCATTCCTTCTCATGAATCTCATAGGCTATAATGGAGAATGGAAAAACATCCAAAATATTACTCCATCTATAGTGTACCATTCAGTGTGATATTAAAAATACATCTTACCCAACCATAAACCAGACCCCAATTTTAAACCAAACATATGTGTGTCCTGAACTATAACCCTAACCCTAACCCTTACCATATGGGCCCATTCATTCTAATGAATTTCATAGGCTATAATGGAGAATGGAAAAACATCCAAAGTTTTTCCCCATCAAGAGTGTACCATTCAGTGTGATATTAAAAATACATCTTACCCAACCCGAAACCCAACCCCAATATTCACCCAAACATAAGTGTGTCCTGAACTCTAACCCTAACCCTTACCATATGGGCCCATTCATTCTAATGAATCTCATAGGCTATAATGGAGAATGGAAAAACATCCAAAAATTTTTCCCATCAAGAGTATACCATTCAGTGTGATGTTAAAAATACATCTTACCCAACCCTAAACCCAACCCCAATATTCACCCAAACATAAGTGTGTCCTGAGCTCTAACCCTAACCCTAACCCTTACCATATGGGCCCATTCATTCTAATGAATCTCATAGGCTATAATGGAGAATGGAAAAACATCCAAAATTTTTCGCCATCAAGAGTGTACCATTCAGTGTGATATTAAAAATACATCTTATCCAACCCTAAACCCAACCGCAATATTCACACGAACATAAGTGTGTCCTGAACTCTAACCCTAACCCTAACCCTTACCATATGGGCCCATTCATTCTAATAAATCTCATAGGCTATAATGGAGAATGGAAAAACATCCAAAATTTTTCTCCATCAATAGTGTACCATTCAGTGTGATATTAAAAATACATCTTACCCAACCCTAAACCAGACCACAATTTTAAACCGAACATATGTGTGTCCTGAACTCTAACCCTAACCCTAACCCTTACCATATGGGCCCATTCATTCTAATGAATCTCATAGACTATAATGGAGAATGGAAAAACATCCAAAAAATTTTCCCATCAAGAGTATACCATTCAGTGTGATGTTAAAAATACATCTTACCCAACCCTAAACCCAACCCCAATATTCACCCAGACATAAGTGTGTCCTGAGCTCTAACCCTAACCCTTACCATATGGGCCCATTCATTCTAATGAATCTCATAGGCTATAATGGAGAATGGAAAACATCCAAAATTTTTCACCATCAAGAGTGTACCATTCAGTGTGATATTAAAAATACATCTTATCCAACCCTAAACCCAACCCCAATATTCACACGAACATAAGTGTGTCCTGAGCTCTAACCCTAACCCTAACCCTTACCATATGGGCCCATTCATTCTAATGAATCTCATAGGCTATAATGGAGAATGGAAAACATCCAAAATTTTTCGCCATCAAGAGTGTACCATTCAGTGTGATATTAAAAATACATCTTATCCAACCCTAAACCCAACCCCAATATTCACACGAACATAAGTGTGTCCTGAGCTCTAACCCTAACCCTAACCCTTACCATATGGGCCCATTCATTCTAATGAATCTCATAGGCTATAATGGAGAATGGAAAAACATCCAAAATTTTTCTCCATCAATAGTGTAACATTCAGTGTGATATTAAAAATACATCTTACCCAACCCTAAACCAGACCCCAATTTTAAACCGAACATATGTGTGTCCTGAACTCTAACCCTAACCCTAACCCTTACCATATGGGCCCATTCATTCTAATGAATCTCATAGGCTATAATGGAGAATGGAAAAACATCCAAAATTTTTCTCCATCAATAGTGTACCATTCAGTGTGATATTAAAAATACATCTTACCCAACCCTAAACCAGACCCCAATTTTAAACCGAACATATGGGTGTCCTGAACTCTAACCCTAACCCTAACCCTTACCATATGGGCCCATTCATTCTAATGAATCTCATAGACTATAATGGAGAATGGAAAAACATCCAAAAAATTTTCCCATCAAGAGTATACCATTCAGTGTGATGTTAAAAATACATCTTACCCAACCCTAAACCCAACCCCAATATTCACCCAGACATAAGTGTGTCCTGAGCTCTAACCCTAACCCTTACCATATGGGCCCATTCATTCTAATGAATCTCATAGGCTATAATGGAGAATGGAAAACATCCAAAATTTTTCACCATCAAGAGTGTACCATTCAGTGTGATATTAAAAATACATCTTATCCAACCCTAAACCCAACCCCAATATTCACACGAACATAAGTGTGTCCTGAGCTCTAACCCTAACCCTAACCCTTACCATATGGGCCCATTCATTCTAATGAATCTCATAGGCTATAATGGAGAATGGAAAACATCCAAAATTTTTCGCCATCAAGAGTGTACCATTCAGTGTGATATTAAAAATACATCTTATCCAACCCTAAACCCAACCCCAATATTCACACGAACATAAGTGTGTCCTGAGCTCTAACCCTAACCCTAACCCTTACCATATGGGCCCATTCATTCTAATGAATCTCATAGGCTATAATGGAGAATGGAAAAACATCCAAAATTTTTCTCCATCAATAGTGTAACATTCAGTGTGATATTAAAAATACATCTTACCCAACCCTAAACCAGACCCCAATTTTAAACCGAACATATGTGTGTCCTGAACTCTAACCCTAACCCTAACCCTTACCATATGGGCCCATTCATTCTAATGAATCTCATAGGCTATAATGGAGAATGGAAAAACATCCAAAATTTTTCTCCATCAATAGTGTACCATTCAGTGTGATATTAAAAATACATCTTACCCAACCCTAAACCAGACCCCAATTTTAAACCGAACATATGGGTGTCCTGAACTCTAACCCTAACCCTAACCCTTACCATATGGGCCCATTCATTCTAATGAATCTCATAGGCTATAATGGAGAATGGAAAAACATCCAAAAAATTTTCCCATCAAGAGTATACCATTCAGTGTGATGTTAAAAATACATCTTACCCAACCCTAAACCCAACCCTAATATTCACCCAAACATAAGTGTGTCCTGAGCTCTAACCCTAACCTTAACCCTTACCATATGGGCCCATTCATTCTAATGAATCTCATAGGCTATAATGGAGAATGGAAAAACATCCAAAAATTTTTCCCATCAAGACTATACCATTCAGTGTGATGTTAAAAATACATCTTACCCAACCCTAAACCCAACCCCAATATTCACACGAACATAAGTGTGTCCTGAGCTCTAACCCTAACCCTAACCCTTACCATATGGGCCCATTCATTCTAATGAATCTCATAGGCTATAATGGAGAATGGAAAAACATCCAAAATTTTTCTCCATCAATAGTGTACCATTCAGTGTGATATTAAAAATACATCTTACCCAACCCTAAACCAGACCCCAATTTTAAACCGAACATATGTGTGTCCTGAACTCTAACCCTAACCCTAACCCTTACCATAAGGGCCCATTCCTTCTCATGAATCTCATAGGCTATAATGGAGAATGGAAAAACATCCAAAATATTACTCCATCTATAGTGTACCATTCAGTGTGATATTAAAAATACATCTTACCCAACCCTAAACCAGACCCCAATTTTAAACCGAACATATGGGTGTCCTGAACTCTAACCCTAACCCTAACCCTTACCATATGGGCCCATTCATTCTAATGAATCTCATAGGCTATAATGGAGAATGGAAAAACATCCAAAAAATTTTCCCATCAAGAGTATACCATTCAGTGTGATGTTAAAAATACATCTTACCCAACCCTAAACCCAACCCTAATATTCACCCAAACATAAGTGTGTCCTGAGCTCTAACCCTAACCTTAACCCTTACCATATGGGCCCATTCATTCTAATGAATCTCATAGGCTATAATGGAGAATGGAAAAACATCCAAAAATTTTTCCCATCAAGACTATACCATTCAGTGTGATGTTAAAAATACATCTTACCCAACCCTAAACCCAACCCCAATATTCACACGAACATAAGTGTGTCCTGAGCTCTAACCCTAACCCTAACCCTTACCATATGGGCCCATTCATTCTAATGAATCTCATAGGCTATAATGGAGAATGGAAAAACATCCAAAATTTTTCTCCATCAATAGTGTACCATTCAGTGTGATATTAAAAATACATCTTACCCAACCCTAAACCAGACCCCAATTTTAAACCGAACATATGTGTGTCCTGAACTCTAACCCTAACCCTAACCCTTACCATAAGGGCCCATTCCTTCTCATGAATCTCATAGGCTATAATGGAGAATGGAAAAACATCCAAAATATTACTCCATCTATAGTGTACCATTCAGTGTGATATTAAAAATACATCTTACCCAACCATAAACCAGACCCCAATTTTAAACCAAACATATGTGTGTCCTGAACTCTAACCCTAACCCTAACCCTTACCATATGGGCCCATTCATTCTAATGAATTTCATAGGCTATAATGGAGAATGGAAAAACATCCAAAGTTTTTCCCCATCAAGAGTGTACCATTCAGTGTGATATTAAAAATACATCTTACCCAACCCGAAACCCAACCCCAATATTCACCCAAACATAAGTGTGTCCTGAACTCTAACCCTAACCCTTACCATATGGGCCCATTCATTCTAATGAATCTCATAGGCTATAATGGAGAATGGAAAAACATCCAAAAATTTTTCCCATCAAGAGTATACCATTCAGTGTGATGTTAAAAATACATCTTACCCAACCCTAAACCCAACCCCAATATTCACCCAAACATAAGTGTGTCCTGAGCTCTAACCCTAACCCTAACCCTTACCATATGGGCCCATTCATTCTAATGAATCTCATAGGCTATAATGGAGAATGGAAAAACATCCAAAATTTTTCGCCATCAAGAGTGTACCATTCAGTGTGATATTAAAAATACATCTTATCCAACCCTAAACCCAACCGCAATATTCACACGAACATAAGTGTGTCCTGAACTCTAACCCTAACCCTAACCCTTACCATATGGGCCCATTCATTCTAATAAATCTCATAGGCTATAATGGAGAATGGAAAAACATCCAAAATTTTTCTCCATCAATAGTGTACCATTCAGTGTGATATTAAAAATACATCTTACCCAACCCTAAACCAGACCACAATTTTAAACCGAACATATGTGTGTCCTGAACTCTAACCCTAACCCTAACCATTACCATATGGGCCCATTCATTCTAATGAATCTCATAGACTATAATGGAGAATGGAAAAACATCCAAAAAATTTTCCCATCAAGAGTATACCATTCAGTGTGATGTTAAAAATACATCTTACCCAACCCTAAACCCAACCCCAATATTCACCCAGACATAAGTGTGTCCTGAGCTCTAACCCTAACCCTTACCATATGGGCCCATTCATTCTAATGAATCTCATAGGCTATAATGGAGAATGGAAAACATCCAAAATTTTTCACCATCAAGAGTGTACCATTCAGTGTGATATTAAAAATACATCTTATCCAACCCTAAACCCAACCCCAATATTCACACGAACATAAGTGTGTCCTGAGCTCTAACCCTAACCCTAACCCTTACCATATGGGCCCATTCATTCTAATGAATCTCATAGGCTATAATGGAGAATGGAAAACATCCAAAATTTTTCGCCATCAAGAGTGTACCATTCAGTGTGATATTAAAAATACATCTTATCCAACCCTAAACCCAACCCCAATATTCACACGAACATAAGTGTGTCCTGAGCTCTAACCCTAACCCTAACCCTTACCATATGGGCCCATTCATTCTAATGAATCTCATAGGCTATAATGGAGAATGGAAAAACATCCAAAATTTTTCTCCATCAATAGTGTAACATTCAGTGTGATATTAAAAATACATCTTACCCAACCCTAAACCAGACCCCAATTTTAAACCGAACATATGTGTGTCCTGAACTCTAACCCTAACCCTTACCATATGGGCCCATTCATTCTAATGAATCTCATAGGCTATAATGGAGAATGGAAAAACATCCAAAAAATTTTCCCATCAAGAGTATACCATTCAGTGTGATGTTAAAAATACATCTTACCCAACCCTAAACCCAACTCCAATATTCACCCAGACATAAGTGTGTCCTGAGCTCTAACCCTAACCCTTACCATATGGGCCCATTCATTCTAATGAATCTCAAAGGCTATAATGGAGAATGGAAAACATCCAAAATTTTTCACCATCAAGAGTGTACCATTCAGTGTGATATTAAAAATACATCTTATCCAACCCTAAACCCAACCCCAATATTCACACGAACATAAGTGTGTCCTGAGCTCTAACCCTAACCCTTACCATATGGGCCCATTCATTCTAATGAATCTCATAGGCTATAATGGAGAATGGAAAAACATCCAAAAATTTTTCCCATCAAGAGTATACCATTCAGTGTGATGTTAAAAATACATCTTACCCAACCCTAAACCCAACCCCAATATTCACCCAAACATAAGTGTGTCCTGAGCTCTAACCCTAACCCTAACCCTTACCATATGGGCCCATTCATTCTAATGAATCTCATAGGCTATAATGGAGAATGGAAAAACATCCAAAATTTTTCGCCATCAAGAGTGTACCATTCAGTGTGATATTAAAAATACATCTTATCCAACCCTAAACCCAACCGCAATATTCACACGAACATAAGTGTGTCCTGAACTCTAACCCTAACCCTAACCCTTACCATATGGGCCCATTCATTCTAATAAATCTCATAGGCTATAATGGAGAATGGAAAAACATCCAAAATTTTTCTCCATCAATAGTGTACCATTCAGTGTGATATTAAAAATACATCTTACCCAACCCTAAACCAGACCACAATTTTAAACCGAACATATGTGTGTCCTGAACTCTAACCCTAACCCTAACCATTACCATATGGGCCCATTCATTCTAATGAATCTCATAGACTATAATGGAGAATGGAAAAACATCCAAAAAATTTTCCCATCAAGAGTATACCATTCAGTGTGATGTTAAAAATACATCTTACCCAACCCTAAACCCAACCCCAATATTCACCCAGACATAAGTGTGTCCTGAGCTCTAACCCTAACCCTTACCATATGGGCCCATTCATTCTAATGAATCTCATAGGCTATAATGGAGAATGGAAAACATCCAAAATTTTTCACCATCAAGAGTGTACCATTCAGTGTGATATTAAAAATACATCTTATCCAACCCTAAACCCAACCCCAATATTCACACGAACATAAGTGTGTCCTGAGCTCTAACCCTAACCCTAACCCTTACCATATGGGCCCATTCATTCTAATGAATCTCATAGGCTATAATGGAGAATGGAAAACATCCAAAATTTTTCGCCATCAAGAGTGTACCATTCAGTGTGATATTAAAAATACATCTTATCCAACCCTAAACCCAACCCCAATATTCACACGAACATAAGTGTGTCCTGAGCTCTAACCCTAACCCTAACCCTTACCATATGGGCCCATTCATTCTAATGAATCTCATAGGCTATAATGGAGAATGGAAAAACATCCAAAATTTTTCTCCATCAATAGTGTAACATTCAGTGTGATATTAAAAATACATCTTACCCAACCCTAAACCAGACCCCAATTTTAAACCGAACATATGTGTGTCCTGAACTCTAACCCTAACCCTAACCCTTACCATATGGGCCCATTCATTCTAATGAATCTCATAGGCTATAATGGAGAATGGAAAAACATCCAAAATTTTTCTCCATCAATAGTGTACCATTCAGTGTGATATTAAAAATACATCTTACCCAACCCTAAACCAGACCCCAATTTTAAACCGAACATATGGGTTTCCTGAACTCTAACCCTAACCCTAACCCCTTACCATATGGGCCCATTCATTCTAATGAATCTCATAGGCTATAATGGAGAATGGAAAAACATCCAAAAAATTTTCCCATCAAGAGTATACCATTCAGTGTGATGTTAAAAATACATCTTACCCAACCCTAACCCAACCCTAATATTCACCCAAACATAAGTGTGTCCTGAGCTCTAACCCTAACCTTAACCCTTACCATATGGGCCCATTCATTCTAATGAATCTCATAGGCTATAATGGAGAATGGAAAAACATCCAAAAATTTTTCCCATCAAGACTATACCATTCAGTGTGATGTTAAAAATACATCTTACCCAACCCTAAACCCAACCCAAATATTCACACGAACATAAGTGTGTCCTGAGCTCTAACCCTAACCCTAACCCTTACCATATGGGCCATTCATTCTAATGAATCTCATAGGCTATAATGGAGAATGGAAAAACATCCAAAATTTTCTCCATCAATAGTGTACCATTCAGTGTGATATTAAAAATACATCTTACCCAACCCTAAACCAGACCCCAATTTTAAACCGAACATATGTGTGTCCTGAACTCTAACCCTAACCCTAACCCTTACCATAAGGGCCCATTCCTTCTCATGAATCTCATAGGCTATAATGGAGAATGGAAAAACATCCAAAATATTACTCCATCTATAGTGTACCATTCAGTGTGATATTAAAATACATCTTACCCAACCATAAACCAGACCCCAATTTTAAACCAAACATATGTGTGTCCTGAACTCTAACCCTAACCCTAACCCTTACCATATGGGCCCATTCATTCTAATGAATTTCATAGGCTATAATGGAGAATGGAAAAACATCCAAAGTTTTTCCCCATCAAGAGTGTACCATTCAGTGTGATATTAAAAATACATCTTACCCAACCCGAAACCCAACCCCAATATTCACCCAAACATAAGTGTGTCCTGAACTCTAACCCTAACCCTTACCATATGGGCCCATTCATTCTAATGAATCTCATAGGCTATAATGGAGAATGGAAAAACATCCAAAAATTTTTCCCATCAAGAGTATACCATTCAGTGTGATGTTAAAAATACATCTTACCCAACCCTAAACCCAACCCCAATATTCACCCAAACATAAGTGTGTCCTGAGCTCTAACCCTAACCCTAACCCTTACCATATGGGCCCATTCATTCTAATGAATCTCATAGGCTATAATGGAGAATGGAAAAACATCAAAATTTTTCGCCATCAAGAGTGTACCATTCAGTGTGATATTAAAAATACATCTTATCCAACCCTAAACCCAACCGCAATATTCACACGAACATAGTGTGTCCTGAACTCTAACCCTAACCTAACCCTTACCATATGGCCCATTCATTCTAATAAATCTCATAGGCTATAATGGAGAATGGAAAAACATCCAAAATTTTTCTCCATCAATAGTGTACCATTCAGTGTGATATTAAAATACATCTTACCCAACCCTAAACCAGACCACAATTTTAAACCGAACATATGTGTGTCCTGAACTCTAACCCTAACCCTAACCATTACCATATGGGCCCATTCATTCTAATGAATCTCATAGACTATAATGGAGAATGGAAAAACATCCAAAAAATTTTCCCATCAAGAAGTAGTACCATTCAGTGTGATGTTAAAAATACATCTTACCCAACCCTAAACCCAACCCCAATATTCACCCAGACATAAGTGTGTCCTGAGCTCTAACCCTAACCCTTACCATATGGGCCCATTCATTCTAATGAATCTCATAGGCTATAATGGAGAATGGAAAACATCCAAAATTTTTCACCATCAAGAGTGTACCATTCAGTGTGATATTAAAAATACATCTTATCCAACCCTAAACCAACCCCAATATTCACACGAACATAAGTGTGTCCTGAGCTCTAACCCTAACCTAACCCTTACCATATGGGCCCATTCATTCTAATGAATCTCATAGGCTATAATGGAGAATGGAAAACATCCAAAATTTTTCGCCATCAAGAGTGTACCATTCAGTGTGATATTAAAAATACATCTTATCCAACCCTAAACCCAACCCCAATATTCACACGAACATAAGTGTGTCCTGAGCTCTAACCCTAACCCTAACCCTTACCATATGGGCCCATTCATTCTAATGAATCTCATAGGCTATAATGGAGAATGGAAAAACATCCAAAATTTTTCTCCATCAATAGTGTAACATTCAGTGTGATATTAAAAATACATCTTACCCAACCCTAAACCAGACCCCAATTTTAAACCGAACATATGTGTGTCCTGAACTCTAACCCTAACCCTTACCATATGGGCCCATTCATTCTAATGAATCTCATAGGCTATAATGGAGAATGGAAAAACATCCAAAAAATTTTCCCATCAAGAGTATACCATTCAGTGTGATGTTAAAAATACATCTTACCCAACCCTAAACCCAACTCCAATATTCACCCAGACATAAGTGTGTCCTGAGCTCTAACCCTAACCCTTACCATATGGGCCCATTCATTCTAATGAATCTCAAAGGCTATAATGGAGAATGGAAAACATCCAAATTTTTCACCATCAAGAGTGTACCATTCAGTGTGATATTAAAAATACATCTTATCCAACCCTAAACCCAACCCCAATATTCACACGAACATAAGTGTGTCCTGAGCTCTAACCCTAACCCTTACCATATGGGCCCATTCATTCTAATGAATCTCATAGGCTATAATGGAGAATGGAAAACATCCAAAATTTTTCGCCATCAAGAGTGTACCATTCAGTGTGATATTAAAAATACATCTTATCCAACCCTAAACCCAACCCCAATATTCACACGAACATAAGTGTGTCCTGAGCTCTAACCCTAACCCTAACCCTTACCATATGGGCCCATTCATTCTAATGAATCTCATAGGCTATAATGGGGAATGGAAAAACATCCAAAATTTTTCTCCATCAATAGTGTAACATTCAGTGTGATATTAAAAATACATCTTACCCAACCCTAAACCAGACCCCAATTTTAAACCGAACATATGTGTGTCCTGAACTCTAACCCTAACCCTAACCCTTACCATATGGGCCCATTCATTCTAATGAATCTCATAGGCTATAATGGAGAATGGAAAAACATCCAAAATTTTTCTCCATCAATAGTGTACCATTCAGTGTGATATTAAAAATACATCTTACCCAACCCTAAACCAGACCCCAATTTTAAACCGAACATATGGGTGTCCTGAACTCTAACCCTAACCCTAACCCTTACCATATGGGCCCATTCATTCTAATGAATCTCATAGGCTATAATGGAGAATGGAAAAACATCCAAAAAATTTTCCCATCAAGAGTATACCATTCAGTGTGATGTTAAAAATACATCTTACCCAACCCTAAACCCAACCCCAATATTCACCCAAACATAAGTGTGTCCTGAGCTCTAACCCTAACCCTAACCCCTACCATATGGGCCCATTCATTCTAATGAATCTCATAGGCTATAATGGAGAATGGAAAAACATCCAAAAAATTTTCCCATCAAGAGTATACCATTCATTGTGATGTTAAAAATACATCTTACCCAACCCTAAACCCAACCCCAATATTCACCCAAACATAAGTGTGTCCTGAGCTCTAACCCTAACCCTAACCCTTACCATATGGGCCCATTCATTCTCATGAATCTCATAGGCTATAATGGAAAATGGAAAAACATCCAAAATATTTCTCCATCTATAGTGTACCATTCAGTGTGATATTAAAAATACATCTTACCCAACCCTAAACCAGACCGCAATTTTAAACCGAACATATGTGTGTCCTGAACTCTAACCCTAACCCTAACCCTTACCATATGGGCCCATTCATTCTAATGAATCTCATAGGCTATAATGGAGAATGGAAAAACATCCAAAATTTTTCTCCATCAATAGTGTACCATTCAGTGTGACATTAAAAATACATCTTACCCAACCCTAAACCAGACCCCAATTTTAAACCGAACATATGTGTGTCCTGAACTCTAACCCTAACCCTAACCCTTACCATATGGGCCCATTCATTCTAATGAATCTCATAGGCTATAATGGAGAATGGAAAAACATCCAAAATTTTTCTCCATCAATAGTGTACCATTCAGTGTGACATTAAAAATACATCTTACCCAACCCTAAACCAGACCCCAATTTTAAACCGAACATATGTGTGTCCTGAACTCTAACCCTAACCCTAACCCTTACCATATGGGCCCATTCATTCTAATGAATCTCATAGGCTATAATGGAGAATGGAAAAACATCCAAAATTTTTCGCCATCAAGAGTGTACCATTCAGTGTGATATTAAAAATACATCTTATCCAACCCTAAACCCAACCCCAATATTCACACGAACATAAGTGTGTCCTGAACTCTAACCCTAACCCTAACCCTTACCATATGGGCCCGTTCATTCTAATGAATCTCATAGGCTATAATGGAGAATGGAAAAACATCCAAAATTTTTCTCCATCAATAGTGTACCATTCAGTGTGATATTAAAAATACATCTTACCCAACCCTAAACCAGACCACAATTTTAAACCGAACATATGTGTGTCCTGAACTCTAACCCTAACCCTAACCCTTACCATATGGGCCCATTCATTCTAATGAATCTCATAGGCTATAATGGAGAATGGAAAAACATCCAAAAAATTTTCCCATCAAGTGTATACCATTCAGTGTGATGTTAAAAATACATCTTACCCAACCCTAAACCCAACCCCAATATTCACCCAGACATAAGTGTGTCCTGAGCTCTAACCCTAACCCTTACCCTTACCATATGGGCCCATTCATTCTATTGAATCTCATAGGCTATAATGGAGAATGGAAAAACATCCAAAATTTTTCTCCATCAATAGTGTACCATTCAGTGTGATATTAAAAATACATCTTACCCAACCCTAAACCAGACCCCAATTTTAAACCGAACATATGGGTGTCCTGAACTCTAACAATAACCCTAACCCTTACCATATGGGCCCATTCATTCTAATGAATCTCATAGGCTATAATGGAGAATGGAAAAACATCCAAAAAAATTTTCCCATCAAGAGTATACCATTCAGTGTGATGTTAAAAATACATCTTACCCAACCCTAAACCCAACCCCAATATTCACCCAAACATAAGTGTGTCCTGAGCTCTAACCCTAACCCTAACCCTAACCCTTACATATGGGCCCATTCATTCTAATGAATCTCATAGGCTATAATGGAGAATGGAAAAACATCCAAAATTTTTCTCCATCAAGAGTGTACCATTCAGTGTGATATTAAAAATACATCTTATCCAACCCTAAACCCAACGCCAATATTCACACGAACATAAGTGTGTCCTGAACTCTAACCCTAACCCTAACACTTTCCTATGGGCCCATTCATTCTAATGAATCTCATAGGCTATAATGGAGAATGGAAAAACATCCAAAATTTTTCTCCATCAACAGTGTACCATTCAGTGTGATATTAAAAATACATCTTACCCAACCCTAAACCAGACCACAATTTTAAACCGAACATATGTGTGTCCTGAACTCTAACCCTAACCCTAAACCTTACCATATGGGCCCATTCATTCTAATGAATCTCATAGGCTATCATGGAGAATGGAAAAACATCCAAAAATTTTTCCCATCAAGAGTATACCATTCAGTGTGATGTTAAAAATACATCTTACCCAACCCTAAACCCAACCCCAATATTCACCCAAACATAAGTGTGTCCTGAGCTCTAAGCCTAACCCTAACCCTTACCATATGGGTCCATTCATTCTAATGAATCTCATAGGCTATAATGGAGAATGGAAAAACATCCAAAATTTTTCTCCATCAATAGTGTACCATTCAGTGTGATATTAAAAGTACATCTTACCCAACCCTAAACCAGATCCCATTTTAAACTGAACATATGTGTGTCCTGAACTCTAACCCTAACCCTAACCCTTACCATATGGGCCCATTCATTCTAATGAATCTCATAGGCTATAATGGAGAATGGAAAAACATCCAAAAATTTTCCCATCAAGAGTATACCATTCAGTGTGATGTTAAAAATACATCTTACCCAACCCTAAACCCAACCCCAATATTTACCCAAACATAAGTGTGTCCTGTGCTCTAACCCTGACCCTAACCCTTACCATATGGGCCCATTCATTCTAATGAATCTCATAGGCTATAATGGAGAATGGAAAAACATCCAAAAAATTTTCCCATCAAGAGTATACATTCAGTGTGATGTTAAAAATACATCTTACCCAACCCTAAACCCAACCCCAATATTCACCCAAACATAAGTGTGTCTGAGCTCTAACCCTAACCCTAACCCTTACCATATGGGCCCATTCATTCTCATGAATCTCATAGGCTATAATGGAGAATGGAAAAAACATCCAAATTTTTCGCCATCAAGAGTGTACCATTCAGTGTGATATTAAAAATACATCTTATCCAACCCTAAACCCAACCCCAATATTCACACGAACATAAGTGTGTCCTGAACTCTAACCCTAACCCTAACCCCTTACCATATGGGCCCATTCATTCTAATGAATCTCATAGGCTATAATGGAGAATGGAAAAACATCCAAAAAATTTTCCCATCAAGTGTATACCATTCAGTGTGATGTTAAAATACATCTTACCCAACCCTAAACCCAACCCCAATATTCACCCAGACATAAGTGTGTCCTGAGCTCTAACCCTAACCCTTACCCTTACCATATGGGCCCATTCATTCTATTGAATCTCATAGGCTATAATGGAGAATGGAAAAACATCCAAAATTTTTCTCCATCAATAGTGTACCATTCAGTGTGATATTAAAAATACATCTTACCCAACCCTAAACCAGACCCCAATTTTAAACCGAACATATGGGTGTCCTGAACTCTAACAATAACCCTAACCCTTACCATATGGGCCCATTCATTCTAATGAATCTCATAGGCTATAATGGAGAATGGAAAAACATCCAAAAAATTTTCCCATCAAGAGTATACCATCAGTGTGATGTTAAAAATACATCTTACCCAACCCTAAACCCAACCCCAATATTCACCCAAACATAAGTGTGTCCTGAGCTCTAACCCTAACCCTAACCCTAACCCTTACCATATGGGCCCATTCATTCTAATGAATCTCATAGGCTATAATGGAGAATGGAAAAACATCCAAAATTTTTCTCCATCAATAGTGTACCATTCAGTGTGATATTAAAAATACATCTTACCCAACCCTAAACCAGACCCCAATTTTAAACCGAACATATGTGTGTCCTGAACTCTAACCCTAACCCTAACCCTTACCATATGGGCCCATTCATTCTAATGAATCTCATAGGCTATAATGGAGAATGGAAAAACATCCAAAATTTTTCGCCATCAAGAGTGTACCATTCAGTGTGATATTAAAAATACATCTTATCCAACCCTAAACCCAACGCCAATATTCACACGAACATAAGTGTGTCCTGAACTCTAACCCTAACCCTAACACTTTCCATATGGGCCCATTCATTCTAATGAATCTCATAGGCTATAATGGAGAATGGAAAAACATCCAAAATTTTTCTCCATCAACAGTGTACCATTCAGTGTGATATTAAAAATACATCTTACCCAACCCTAAACCAGACCACAATTTTAAACCGAACATATGTGTGTCCTGAACTCTAACCCTAACCCTAAACCTTACCATATGGGCCCATTCATTCTAATGAATCTCATAGGCTATCATGGAGAATGGAAAAACATCCAAAAATTTTTCCCATCAAGAGTATACCATTCAGTGTGATGTTAAAAATACATCTTACCCAACCCTAAACCCAACCCCAATATTCACCCAAACATAAGTGTGTCCTGAGCTCTAAGCCTAACCCTAACCCTTACCATATGGGTCCATTCATTCTAATGAATCTCATAGGCTATAATGGAGAATGGAAAAACATCCAAAATTTTTCTCCATCAATAGTGTACCATTCAGTGTGATATTAAAAGTACATCTTACCCAACCCTAAACCAGATCCCAATTTTAAACTGAACATATGTGTGTCCTGAACTCTAACCCTAACCCTAACCCTTACCATATGGGCCCATTCATTCTAATGAATCTCATAGGCTATAATGGAGAATGGAAAAACATCCAAAAATTTTCCCATCAAGAGTATACCATTCAGTGTGATGTTAAAAATACATCTTACCCAACCCTAAACCCAACCCCAATATTTACCCAAACATAAGTGTGTCCTGTGCTCTAACCCTGACCCTAACCCTTACCATATGGGCCCATTCATTCTAATGAATCTCATAGGCTATAATGGAGAATGGAAAAACATCCAAAAAATTTTCCCATCAAGAGTATACCATTCAGTGTGATGTTAAAAATACATCTTACCCAACCCTAAACCAACCCCAATATTCACCCAAACATAAGTGTGTCCTGAGCTCTAACCCTAACCCTAACCCTTACCATATGGGCCCATTCATTCTCATGAATCTCATAGGCTATAATGGAGAATGGAAAAACATCCAAAATTTTTCGCCATCAAGAGTGTACCATTCAGTGTGATATTAAAAATACATCTTATCCAACCCTAAACCCAACCCCAATGTTCACACGAACATAAGTGTGTCCTGAACTCTAACCCTAACCCTAACCCTTACCATATGGGCCCATTCATTCTAATGAATCTCATAGGCTATAATGGAGAATGGAAAAACATCCAAAATTTTTCTCCATCAATAGTGTACCATTCAGTGTGATATTAAAAATACATCTTACCGAACCCTAAACCAGACCACAATTTTAAACCGAACATATGTGTGTCCTGAACTCTAACCCTAACCCTTACCATATGGGCCCATTCATTCTAATGGATCTCATAGGCTATAATGGAGAATGGAAAAACATCCAAAAATTTTTCCCATCAAGAGTATACCATTCAGTGTGATGTTAAAATACATCTTACCCAACCCTAAACCCAACCCCAATATTTACCCAAACATAAGTGTGTCCTGTGCTCTAACCCTGACCCTAACCCTTACCATATGGGCCCATTCATTCTAATGAATCTCATAGGCTATAATGGAGAATGGAAAAACATCCAAAAAATTTTCCCATCAAGAGTATACCATTCAGTGTGATGTTAAAAATACATCTTACCCAACCCTAAACCCAACCCCAATATTCACCCAAACATAAGTGTGTCCTGAGCTCTAACCCTAACCCTAACCCTTACCATATGGGCCCATTCATTCTCATGAATCTCATAGGCTATAATGGAGAATGGAAAAACATCCAAAATTTTTCGCCATCAAGAGTGTACCATTAAGTGTGATATTAAAAATACATCTTATCCAACCCTAAACCCAACCCCAATATTCACACGAACATAAGTGTGTCCTGAACTCTAACCCTAACCCTAACCCTTACCATATGGGCCCATTCATTCTAATGAATCTCATAGGCTATAATGGAGAATGGAAAAACATCCAAAATTTTTCTCAATCAATAGTGTACCATTCAGTGTGATATTAAAAATACATCTTACCGAACCCTAAACCAGACCACAATTTTAAACCGAACATATGTGTGTCCTGAACTCTAACCCTAACCCTTACCATATGGGCCCATTCATTCTAATGAATCTCATAGACTATAATGGAGAATGGAAAAACATCCAAAAAATTTTCCCATCAAGAGTATACCATTCAGTGTGATGTTAAAAATACATCTTACCCAACCCTAAACCCAACCCCAATATTCACCCAGACATAAGTGTGTCCTGAGCTCTAACCCTAACCCTTACCATATGGGCCCATTCATTCTAATGAATCTCATAGGCTATAATGGAGAATGGAAAACATCCAAAATTTTTCGCCATCAAGAGTGTACCATTCAGTGTGATATTAAAAATACATCTTATCCAACCCTAAACCCAACCCCAATATTCACACGAACATAAGTGTGTCCTGAGCTCTAACCCTTACCATATGGGCCCATTCATTCTAATGAATCTCATAGGCTATAATGGAGAATGGAAAAACATCCAAAAATTTTTCCCATCAAGACTATACCATTCAGTGTGATGTTAAAAATACATCTTACCCAACCCTAAACCCAACCCCAATATTCACACGAACATAAGTGTGTCCTGAGCTCTAACCCTAACCCTAACCCTTACCATATGGGCCCATTCATTCTAATGAATCTCATAGGCTATAATGGAGAATGGAAAAACATCCAAAATTTTTCTCCATCAATAGTGTACCATTCAGTGTGATATTAAAAATACATCTTACCCAACCCTAAACCAGACCCCAATTTTAAACCGAACATATGTGTGTCCTGAACTCTAACCCTAACCCTAACCCTTACCATAAGGGCCCATTCCTTCTCATGAATCTCATAGGCTATAATGGAGAATGGAAAAACATCCAAAATATTACTCCATCTATAGTGTACCATTCAGTGTGATATTAAAAATACATCTTACCCAACCATAAACCAGACCCCAATTTTAAACCAAACATATGTGTGTCCTGAACTCTAACCCTAACCCTAACCCTTACCATATGGGCCCATTCATTCTAATGAATTTCATAGGCTATAATGGAGAATGGAAAAACATCCAAAGTTTTTCCCCATCAAGAGTGTACTATTCAGTGTGATATTAAAAATACATCTTACCCAACCCGAAACCCAACCCCAATATTCACCCAAACATAAGTGTGTCCTGAACTCTAACCCTAACCCTTACCATATGGGCCCATTCATTCTAATGAATCTCATAGGCTATAATGGAGAATGGAAAAACATCCAAAAATTTTTCCCATCAAGAGTATACCATTCAGTGTGATGTTAAAAATACATCTTACCCAACCCTAAACCCAACCCCAATATTCACCCAAACATAAGTGTGTCCTGAGCTCTAACCCTAACCCTAACCCTTACCATATGGGCCCATTCATTCTAATGAATCTCATGGGCTATAATGGAGAATGGAAAAACATCCAAAATTTTTCGCCATCAAGAGTGTACCATTCAGTGTGATATTAAAAATACATCTTATCCAACCCTAAACCCAACCCCAATATTCACACGAACATAAGTGTGTCCTGAACTCTAACCCTAACCCTAACCCTTACCATATGGGCCCATTCATTCTAATAAATCTCATAGGCTATAATGGAGAATGGAAAAACATCCAAAATTTTTCTCCATCAATAGTGTACCATTCAGTGTGATATTAAAAATACATCTTACCCAACCCTAAACCAGACCACAATTTTAAACCGAACATATGTGTGTCCTGAACTCTAACCCTAACCCTAACCCTTACCATATGGGCCCATTCATTCTAATGAATCTCATAGACTATAATGGAGAATGGAAAAACATCCAAAAAATTTTCCCATCAAGAGTATACCATTCAGTGTGATGTTAAAAATACATCTTACCCAACCCTAAACCCAACCCCAATATTCACCCAGACATAAGTGTGTCCTGAGCTCTAACCCTAACCCTTACCATAAGGGCCCATTCCTTCTCATGAATCTCATAGGCTATAATGGAGAATGGAAAAACATCCAAAATATTACTCCATCTATAGTGTACCATTCAGTGTGATATTAAAAATACATCTTACCCAACCATAAACCAGACCCCAATTTTAAACCAAACATATGTGTGTCCTGAACTCTAACCCTAACCCTAACCCTTACCATATGGGCCCATTCATTCTAATGAATTTCATAGGCTATAATGGAGAATGGAAAAACATCCAAAGTTTTTCCCCATCAAGAGTGTACCATTCAGTGTGATATTAAAAATACATCTTACCCAACCCGAAACCCAACCCCAATATTCACCCAAACATAAGTGTGTCCTGAACTCTAACCCTAACCCTTACCATATGGGCCCATTCATTCTAATGAATCTCATAGGCT
Organism: Heteronotia binoei; assembly: GCF_032191835.1. Lineage (NCBI taxonomy): Eukaryota > Metazoa > Chordata > Lepidosauria > Squamata > Gekkonidae > Heteronotia > Heteronotia binoei. The sequence goes on along the minus strand of NC_083243.1, from coordinate 174,660,322 downwards.
ATAATGGAGAATGGAAAAACATCCAAAAATTTTTCCCATCAAGAGTATACCATTCAGTGTGATGTTAAAAATACATCTTACCCAACCCTAAACCCAACCCCAATATTCACCCAAACATAAGTGTGTCCTGAGCTCTAACCCTAACCCTAACCCTTACCATATGGGCCCATTCATTCTAATGAATCTCATAGGCTATAATGGAGAATGGAAAAAACATCCAAAATTTTTCGCCATCAAGAGTGTACCATTCAGTGTGATATTAAAAATACATCTTATCCAACCCTAAACCCAACCCCAATATTCACACGAACATAAGTGTGTCCTGAACTCTAACCCTAACCCTAACCCTTACCATATGGGCCCATTCATTCTAATAAATCTCATAGGCTATAATGGAGAATGGAAAAACATCCAAAATTTTTCTCCATCAATAGTGTACCATTCAGTGTGATATTAAAAATACATCTTACCCAACCCTAAACCAGACCACAATTTTAAACCGAACATATGTGTGTCCTGAACTCTAACCCTAACCCTAACCATTACCATATGGGCCCATTCATTCTAATGAATCTCATAGACTATAATGGAGAATGGAAAAACATCCAAAAAATTTTCCCATCAAGAGTATACCATTCAGTGTGATGTTAAAAATACATCTTACCCAACCCTAAACCCAACCCCAATATTCACCCAGACATAAGTGTGTCCTGAGCTCTAACCCTAACCCTTACCATATGGGCCCATTCATTCTAATGAATCTCATAGGCTATAATGGAGAATGGAAAACATCCAAAATTTTTCACCATCAAGAGTGTACCATTCAGTGTGATATTAAAAATACATCTTATCCAACCCTAAACCCAACCCCAATATTCACACGAACATAAGTGTGTCCTGAGCTCTAACCCTAACCCTAACCCTTACCATATGGGCCCATTCATTCTAATGAATCTCATAGGCTATAATGGAGAATGGAAAACATCCAAAATTTTTCGCCATCAAGAGTGTACCATTCAGTGTGATATTAAAAATACATCTTATCCAACCCTAAACCCAACCCCAATATTCACACGAACATAAGTGTGTCCTGAGCTCTAACCCTAACCCTAACCCTTACCATATGGGCCCATTCATTCTAATGAATCTCATAGGCTATAATGGAGAATGGAAAAACATCCAAAATTTTTCTCCATCAATAGTGTAACATTCAGTGTGATATTAAAAATACATCTTACCCAACCCTAAACCAGACCCCAATTTTAAACCGAACATATGTGTGTCCTGAACTCTAACCCTAACCCTTACCATATGGGCCCATTCATTCTAATGAATCTCATAGGCTATAATGGAGAATGGAAAAACATGCAAAAAATTTTCCCATCAAGAGTATACCATTCAGTGTGATGTTAAAAATACATCTTACCCAACCCTAAACCCAACTCCAATATTCACCCAGACATAAGTGTGTCCTGAGCTCTAACCCTAACCCTTACCATATGGGCCCATTCATTCTAATGAATCTCATAGGCTATAATGGAGAATGGAAAACATCCAAAATTTTTCACCATCAAGAGTGTACCATTCAGTGTGATATTAAAAATACATCTTATCCAACCCTAAACCCAACCCCAATATTCACACGAACATAAGTGTGTCCTGAGCTCTAACCCTAACCCTTACCATATGGGCCCATTCATTCTAATGAATCTCATAGGCTATAATGGAGAATGGAAAAACATCCAAAAAATTTTCCCATCAAGAGTATACCATTCAGTGTGATGTTAAAAATACATCTTACCCAACCCTAAACCCAACCCCAATATTCACCCAAACATAAGTGTGTCCTGAGCTCTAACCCTAACCCTAACCCCTACCATATGGGCCCATTCATTCTAATGAATCTCATAGGCTATAATGGAGAATGGAAAAACATCCAAAAATTTTTCCCATCAAGAGTATACCATTCATTGTGATGTTAAAAATACATCTTACCCAACCCTAAACCCAACCCCAATATTCACCCAAACATAAGTGTGTCCTGAGCTCTAACCCTAACCCTAACCCTTACCATATGGGCCCATTCATTCTCATGAATCTCATAGGCTATAATGGAAAATGGAAAAACATCCAAAATATTTCTCCATCTATAGTGTACCATTCAGTGTGATATTAAAAATACATCTTACCCAACCCTAAACCAGACCGCAATTTTAAACCGAACATATGTGTGTCCTGAACTCTAACCCTAACCCTAACCCTTACCATATGGGCCCATTCATTCTAATGAATCTCATAGGCTATAATGGAGAATGGAAAAACATCCAAAATTTTTCTCCATCAATAGTGTACCATTCAGTGTGACATTAAAAATACATCTTACCCAACCCTAAACCAGACCCCAATTTTAAACCGAACATATGTGTGTCCTGAACTCTAACCCTAACCCTAACCCTTACCATATGGGCCCATTCATTCTAATGAATCTCATAGGCTATAATGGAGAATGGAAAAACATCCAAAATTTTTCTCCATCAATAGTGTACCATTCAGTGTGACATTAAAAATACATCTTACCCAACCCTAAACCAGACCCCAATTTTAAACCGAACATATGTGTGTCCTGAACTCTAACCCTAACCCTAACCCTTACCATATGGGCCCATTCATTCTAATGAATCTCATAGGCTATAATGGAGAATGGAAAAACATCCAAAATTTTTCGCCATCAAGAGTGTACCATTCAGTGTGATATTAAAAATACATCTTATCCAACCCTAAACCCAACCCCAATATTCACACGAACATAAGTGTGTCCTGAACTCTAACCCTAACCCTAACCCTTACCATATGGGCCCGTTCATTCTAATGAATCTCATAGGCTATAATGGAGAATGGAAAAACATCCAAAATTTTTCTCCATCAATAGTGTACCATTCAGTGTGATATTAAAAATACATCTTACCCAACCCTAAACCAGACCACAATTTTAAACCGAACATATGTGTGTCCTGAACTCTAACCCTAACCCTAACCCTTACCATATGGGCCCATTCATTCTAATGAATCTCATAGGCTATAATGGAGAATGGAAAAACATCCAAAAATTTTTCCCATCAAGTGTATACCATTCAGTGTGATGTTAAAAATACATCTTACCCAACCCTAAACCCAACCCCAATATTCACCCAGACATAAGTGTGTCCTGAGCTCTAACCCTAACCCTTACCCTTACCATATGGGCCCATTCATTCTATTGAATCTCATAGGCTATAATGGAGAATGGAAAAACATCCAAAATTTTTCTCCATCAATAGTGTACCATTCAGTGTGATATTAAAAATACATCTTACCCAACCCTAAACCAGACCCCAATTTTAAACCGAACATATGGGTGTCCTGAACTCTAACAATAACCCTAACCCTTACCATATGGGCCCATTCATTCTAATGAATCTCATAGGCTATAATGGAGAATGGAAAAACATCCAAAAAATTTTCCCATCAAGAGTATACCATTCAGTGTGATGTTAAAAATACATCTTACCCAACCCTAAACCCAACCCCAATATTCACCCAAACATAAGTGTGTCCTGAGCTCTAACCCTAACCCTAACCCTAACCCTTACCATATGGGCCCATTCATTCTAATGAATCTCATAGGCTATAATGGAGAATGGAAAAACATCCAAAATTTTTCTCCATCAATAGTGTACCATTCAGTGTGATATTAAAAATACATCTTACCCAACCCTAAACCAGACCCCAATTTTAAACCGAACATATGTGTGTCCTGAACTCTAACCCTAACCCTAACCCTTACCATATGGGCCCATTCATTCTAATGAATCTCATAGGCTATAATGGAGAATGGAAAAACATCCAAAATTTTTCGCCATCAAGAGTGTACCATTCAGTGTGATATTAAAAATACATCTTATCCAACCCTAAACCCAACGCCAATATTCACACGAACATAAGTGTGTCCTGAACTCTAACCCTAACCCTAACACTTTCCATATGGGCCCATTCATTCTAATGAATCTCATAGGCTATAATGGAGAATGGAAAAACATCCAAAATTTTTCTCCATCAACAGTGTACCATTCAGTGTGATATTAAAAATACATCTTACCCAACCCTAAACCAGACCACAATTTTAAACCGAACATATGTGTGTCCTGAACTCTAACCCTAACCCTAAACCTTACCATATGGGCCCATTCATTCTAATGAATCTCATAGGCTATCATGGAGAATGGAAAAACATCCAAAAATTTTTCCCATCAAGAGTATACCATTCAGTGTGATGTTAAAAATACATCTTACCCAACCCTAAACCCAACCCCAATATTCACCCAAACATAAGTGTGTCCTGAGCTCTAACCCTAACCCTAACCCTTACCATATGGGTCCATTCATTCTAATGAATCTCATAGGCTATAATGGAGAATGGAAAAACATCCAAAATTTTTCTCCATCAATAGTGTACCATTCAGTGTGATATTAAAAGTACATCTTACCCAACCCTAAACCAGATCCCAATTTTAAACTGAACATATGTGTGTCCTGAACTCTAACCCTAACCCTAACCCTTACCATATGGGCCCATTCATTCTAATGAATCTCATAGGCTATAATGGAGAATGGAAAAACATCCAAAAAATTTTCCCATCAAGAGTATACCATTCAGTGTGATGTTAAAAATACATCTTACCCAACCCTAAACCCAACCCCAATATTTACCCAAACATAAGTGTGTCCTGTGCTCTAACCCTGACCCTAACCCTTACCATATGGGCCCATTCATTCTAATGAATCTCATAGGCTATAATGGAGAATGGAAAAACATCCAAAAAATTTTCCCATCAAGAGTATACCATTCAGTGTGATGTTAAAAATACATCTTACCCAACCCTAAACCCAACCCCAATATTCACCCAAACATAAGTGTGTCCTGAGCTCTAACCCTAACCCTAACCCTTACCATATGGGCCCATTCATTCTCATGAATCTCATAGGCTATAATGGAGAATGGAAAAACATCCAAAATTTTTCGCCATCAAGAGTGTACCATTCAGTGTGATATTAAAAATACATCTTATCCAACCCTAAACCCAACCCCAATATTCACACGAACATAAGTGTGTCCTGAACTCTAACCCTAACCCTAACCCCTACCATATGGGCCCATTCATTCTAATGAATCTCATAGGCTATAATGGAGAATGGAAAAACATCCAAAAAATTTTCCCATCAAGTGTACACCATTCAGTGTGATGTTAAAAATACATCTTACCCAACCCTAAACCCAACCCCAATATTCACCCAGACATAAGTGTGTCCTGAGCTCTAACCCTAACCCTTACCCTTACCATATGGGCCCATTCATTCTATTGAATCTCATAGGCTATAA